>NW_026613262.1:1750685-1810685 GCF_029220125.1 Pseudoliparis swirei
TTTGACCATTCCGAAGAGCTCTCTTTTCGGACACTGATTTTCCGAAAGTCCCTCTCAAATTCATGATAAGCCTTTTTCTGAAAACTGGGTTTCAACCTGTATGCGAGAGGTGGTTTGGTCACCCCTTATCAAATGTGCGCACTGGAGTCCTCGACACATTCGCATATATGGAGACTTTCTTCTTTTTTCCCTTGATACACCACAATAACTCTGTCTGATTTTCACTCCGGTTTCAGGCCCCTGGTGGTATTGAATGGGAAAGTTAAAAACTTTAACTTTTTTCAACAGGCACACTGGGAGACAAGTCATTGAAAGGACAATGCCTCCATCTGGTGGCCACCTCCAGTCAGCACTCTGTCAATTTTCACTTTTTCAGACTGGAAGAAGGAGGTGTGAAGTGCTCCATCTGGTGGCCACCTCCAGTCAGCACTCTGTCACTTTTTCAGACTGGAAGATAGAGGTGTGAAGTGCTCCATCTGGTGGCCACCTCCAGTCAGCACTCTGTCACTTTTTCAGACTGGAAGATAGAGGTGTGAAGTGCTCCATCTGGTGGCCACCTCCAGTCAGCACTCTGTCACTTTTTCAGACTGGAAGATAGAGGTGAAGTGCTCCATCTGGTGGCCACCTCCAGTCAGCACTCTGTCACTTTTTCAGACTGGAAGATAGAGGTGTGAAGTGCTCCATCTGGTGGCCACTTCCAGTCAGCACTCTGTCATTTTTTTTCCACACAGCCGTTTTTAGGACAGGACACTTTGCTGCTTTCAATCCGCCCAAAGTGGTCGAAATTCGGACGCCAGAATTCGGCAAACAGCCCTCAATTATAGAGCCAGGGATGGCCTTTAATTCGGCTGGAGTAAGGACTCGAAAGCGGGGCGTTAAACCACTTTTTTTCTCGGAAGTTGTCCGAGAACCAGGGTCTTCGCGGACTTCAATCCGCCCAAAGTGGTCGAAAATCGGACGCCAGACTTTGGAAAATAGAGCCGAATTATAGAGCCAGGGATGGCCTTTAATTCGGCTGGAGGAAGGACTCGAAAGCGGGGCGTTAAACCACTTTTTTTCTCGGAAGTTGTCCGAGAACCAGGGTCTTCGCGGACTTCAATCCGCCCAAAGTGGTCGAAAATCGGACGCCAGACTTTGGAAAATAGAGCCGAATTATAGAGCCAGGGATGGCCTTTAATTCGGCTGGAAGTTTTTTTTCCACAGCGGGTCCGTGACCGCCGTGGCCGAAGAAAGTGTCCGGCGATCGGACTCGAAACCGCCAAAGTGCCCCTCCGCCGCGGAGGTATTTTTCGAGATTTTCAATCCGCCAAAAGTGATCGAAATCCGGACACCACACCCACGCCCCATATGCCGAATTAAAGGTCTCGGTCTGGAGCTCAATTCGGCGGGGTCCGTGGATCCGCTCTCCCCAGGGAAAGCACTCGAAAGTCGGATTCAAACTTTCGCTTCAAACGCCTCCAAAACGCCCCAAAATGGGTCAATCGGGTCGGCTCCACCGAACTCGGCACCCCGTGATAGTGCACTTTAATTCGGCCGCCTTTATTTTGAAACCCCCCCGCTTCTCAAATTTTTGAAAACCGGGTTTCTGATTTCGTGCGAGAGGTGGTTTGGTCACCCCTTATCAAATGTGCGCACTGGAGTCCTCTACACATTCGCACATATGGAGACTTTCTTCTTTTTTTCCTTGATACACCACAATAACTCTAACTATTTTTCCAAAGTTTCTGACTCTGTCTGATTTTCGGAAATTTCTGACTCAGTCTGATTTTCAACATTTTCTGACTCTGTCGTTTTTTCACTCTGGTTCTTCCAGGGTCTGGGGCGCTCAGTTTTACCCAGAAAGGGGGACATGGGGGTACATATTTTGACATGATGGGTCTTTTTTGGGGGCTTTTTCTCAAATCACCACAAAGTCCAGGGGGGTCTTGGGGTCCTGAAAACCCCGGTAGCATGTCAGAACATGGGAAACGGGGTTTCTTGGAACTCGGCTGGGGGGGGGCGCCTGGACCCCCTGAGCATGAATATGGGGGTCTTAACCCGTTTGGACCTTGCTACCGGAAGTTAGCTTTCCGGGGGCCTACAGAGTTATGGGTGTTATAAAATTTCACCACAGGAGGGTAACATAGAGCAGGTTTTACATTTCAAACGCCTATTTAGGAGAGATCCGTGGGGGCTACCTGGAAAACAACCACATATTCGGGACCGGGTGGTCAAGGGCTTTCACCCCAAAAGAGACCCAGAATCTGGGACCTTTATTTCGAATTCGCCTGTTTCTGGGTCATCCTGGGGGTACCGACCAGAACCACATATTCGGACCGGGGACCAGGGCTATCACTGCAAAGAGAGCTAAGCTCTGACATGTTGGCTCAAAAGTCACCCAATTGTCAGTTGAATGAGTGCTGTCTGGAAACAACATGTCACTGAGGTGACATTGTGCCATCTACTCATTCAACTCGTTCCAATCGGGCGTTAAAAAGCCCTTCTGGCCCTATCCCTACCTGGAAATGGACCACATATTCGGGATGGGGCGCCTCTGGGCCAGCACCCCAAAAAGAGACCCAGACTCGGGGACCTTTATTCAGAATTTGCCCTGTATCTCGAACGGGCCCCTGTTTAAAAAATATTTGACCCATGGGTCATGAGGACCGACCCACCGGGACCATGCACAGCAAATTTCAGCCCCATCGGACCTTCCCCGGAGGAGTTACAGCACAAGTACCGTCTTCCACACCTTAGAGGCGACAGAGAGCCGCCTTCAAACGCCCTTTTCGGGATGATCCCTGTGGGGTACCTGGAAGAACCACATATTTGGGACTGGGGACCTGGGCCACCCCAAAAGAGACCGAATCTCTGGGACCTTTATTTCGAAATTACCCCATTTTAAAAAATATTTGACCCATGGGTCATGAGGACCGACCCACCGGGACCGTGCACAGCAAATTTCAGCCCCATCGGACCTTCCCCGGAGGAGTTACAGCACAAGTACCGTCTTTTACACCTTAGAGGCGACAGAGAGCCGCCTTCAAACGCCCTTTCGGGGTGATCCTGTGGGGTACCTGGAAGAGAACCACATATTTGGGACTGGGGACCTGGGCCACCCCAAAAGAGACCGAATCTCTGGGACCTTTATTTCGAAATTACCCCATTTTAGAAAATCAGTGACCCATGGGTCATGAGCGTCCAGCCACTCGGACCATGCATACCAAATTTGGGGTCAATCGGACGTTTCCTCCGGGAGTTATAGCCTTATGAAGGTATGTCACACGAGGGCGACAGAGAGCCGCCTTCAAACGCCCTTGTCGGAGTGATCTCCGTGGGTACCTGGAAAAGAACCACATATTCGGGACTGGGGACCTGGGCCACCCAAAAGAGACCGAATCTCTGGGACCTTTATTTCGAAATTACCCCATTTTAGAAAATCAGTGACCCATGGGCCATGAGCGTCTAGCCACCCGGACCATGCATACCAAATGGGGTCAATCGGACGTTTCCTCCGGGAGTTATAGCCTTATGAAGGTATGTCACACGAGGGCGACAGACCGGCCTTCAGACGCCCTTTTCGGGCTGATCCCGTGGTACCTGAAAAGAACCACATATTCGGGACCGGGTGGTCAAGGGCTTTCACCCCAAAAGAGACCGAACTCTGGGACATTTATTTCAAATTTACCCCTTTAAAAGTATCCAACCCAATGGCAAGGTACTAGTCCCCGCAGAGAGTGCCTGTGCCAAGTATGGGGTCTGTGGGACGTTTTTTGGCAGAGTTATGGGTGTTATAAAATTTCACCACAGGAGGGTAACATCGAGCAGGTTTTTACCTTTCAAACGCGTATTTCGGAGTGATCCGTGGGGGCTACCTGGAAAACAACCACATATTCGGGACCGGGTGGTCAAGGGCTTTCACCCCAAAAGAGACCCAGAATCTGGGACCTTTATTTCGAATTCGCCTGTTTCGGGGTCATCCCTGGGGGGTACCGGGACCAGAACCACATATTCGGGACCGGGGGGACCAGGGCTATCACCGCAAAAAGAGAGCTAAGCTCTGACATGTTGGCTCAAAAGTCACCCAAATGTCAGTTGAATGAGTGCTGTCTGGAAACAACATGTCACTGAGGTGACATTGTGCCATCTACTCATTCAACTCGTTCCAATCGGGCGATAAAAAGCCCGTCTGGCACTATCCCTGGTGACAGTCAATGTCCCCCAATCCTCCCTGGATATTTGACTCACATTTACCCAAGTAAAGTCACTATTGGTTCGGCCTTGGAGGGAATGTATGCCTGGTGACAGTCAATGTCCCCCAATCCTCCATGTTTCTTTGAGAGGGGGATTTGACTAACATTTACCCAAGTATAGAGTCCTTTGTATGGGTGGAAGATGGTCACTTTAGCATGCAAGTACCCAGGTTGTGGGCACCTTTTCTGGGTACAAAACAGGAGAAATCCCCTTAAAATAACCAGTGTCACTTGATGCCCTGAACTACTAACTCCAACTGATCTCTGTGTGGGAGGACCATGGTCAATTTAGCATGCAAGTACCCAGGTTTTGGGCACCATTTCTGGGTACAAAACAGGAGAAATCCCCTTAAAATAACCAGTGTCACTTGATGCCCTGAACTACTAACTCCAACTGATCTCTGTGTGGGAGGACCATGGTCAATTTAGCATGCACGTACCCAGGTTTTGGGCACCATTTCTGGGTACAAAACAGGAGAAATCCCCTTACAATAACCAGTGTCACTTGATGCCCTGAACTAATAACTCCACCTGATCTCTGTGTGGGAGGACCATGGTCAATTTAGCATGCATGTACCCAGGATTTGGGCACCTTTTCTGGGTACAAAACAGGAGAAATCCCCTTACAATAACCAGTGTCACTTGATGCCCTGAACTAATAACTCCACCTGATCTCTGTGTGGGAGGACCATGGTCAATTTAGCATGCATGTACCCAGGATTTGGGCACCTTTTCTGGGTACAAAACAAGAGAAATCCCCTTACAATAACCAGTGTCACTTGATGCCCTGAACTAATAACTCCAACTGATCTCTGTGTGGGAGGACCATGTTCACTTTAGCATGCATGTACCCAGGATTTGGGCACCTTTTCTGGGTACAAAACAGGAGAAATCCCCTTACAATAACCAGTGTCACTTGATGCCCTGAACTAATAACTCCAACTGATCTCTGTGTGGGAGGACCATGTTCACTTTAGCATGCATGTACCCAGGATTTGGGCACCTTTTCTGGGTACAAAAGAGGTGAAATCCCCTTATAATTTGGAAATGCAAGGGAAGTTGTGTATAAACTGGGACATTTGTAAACCGTGTGTATGGGCCGGCCGAGTATGTCAAATGTCCCTAACCACTCTTTTAATTAAAAAAGAATTGCTTTAAATCAACTTAGAGTCGTGGATTCTTTTTCTAAATTAAGAGGACCATCTGAATATGAATACCCTACATTTTTGGACCATTTGCTCCAGGTGAAATGTCACTAAAAGTACCCAGGACTTGAAGCACCTTTCCTGGGTACAACACAGGTGAAATGTCACTAAAAGTACCCAGGACTTGAAGCACCTTTCCTGGGTACAGAACAGGTAAAATGTCACTCAAAGTACCCAGGACTTGAAGCACCTTTCCTGGGTACAGAACAGGTAAAATGTCACTCAAAGTACCCAGGACTTGAAGCACCTTTCCTGGGTACAACACAGGTGAAATGTCACTAAAAGTACCCAGGACTTGAAGCACCTTTCCTGGGTACAGAACAGGTAAAATGTCACTCAAAGTACCCAGGACTTGAAGCACATTTCCTGGGTACAGAACAGGTAAAATGTCACTCAAAGTACCCAGGACTTGAAGCACCTTTCCTGGGTACAACACAGGTGAAATGTCACTAAAAGTACCCAGGACTTGAAGCACCTTTCCTGGGTACAGAAGAGGTGAAATGTCACTAAAAGTACCCAGGACTTGAAGCACCTTTCCTGGGTACAGAACAGGTGAAATGTCACTCAAAGTACCCAGGACTTGAAGCACCTTTCCTGGGTACAAAACAGGAGAAATCCCCTTAAAATAACCAGTGTCATTTCACATACTCGGCCGGCCCATACAAGTGTATGTCAAATGATCCATTTTAGTGTCATTTCACATACTCGGTCGGCCCATAAAAGTCTATGTCCAATGACCCTTTTAAAAATGGGTCATTTCAAATACACGTTCATGGGCCGGCCAAGTATGCCTATTGACCCCGTCATGATAGTAGCATGTGGCTAATTAGCGATTTTTCAACAAGCTCAAAAATGCTTGAAATTAGAACCCCAGATGGTCATGGATGCCCTGAACAACATACTCTAAGCACAAGTCTGTAGACCCTTCAGAAAGCTAACTTCCGTTAGCAGCATGCTAGCTAGCTAAAACCAACTAATCCTTGATGAGTGTCTCCTGTTGTATACTATATCAAGTTTTTTCAAAAATGACCAAAAAATAAATAAATAAATAATACAATAATAAATTCCCATTGGCCCATTGAAATCAACAGTCTAATGGTCACTAACAGTCTCAGCAATTCAATAAATGAATCAAGAGCGCCATCTAGTGATTTTTCAATGTGTTATGCCAATTGACACAAAGTCACCCATTCCTCCCCGTCGGATGTATGTTGTCTGGAAATACAATGTCATCGTGGTTACTTTCCTGGATGGCCGAATACATTGCATGTATTTTCTGTGTCATAAGGGTGACTTTCCCTAACCTTAACCACTCACCCTAAAAACTGATTTTAATTATTCCCCGTAATATTATAAAGTAAGGTACATCTAAACTTGACCTTAAAACCACTCTCCCTGTTAACATATAGTTATATACACTTAACCTGTACTTTTACCCTAACCTTAAACATTCACCCTAAATCTGTAATACTCCCTGTTACAACATAAAATAGGGGACACCTAAACTTAACCTTAAACCACTCTCCCTTTTAACATACAGTTATATACACCTAACCTGTACTTTTACCCTAACCTGAACCATTCACCCTATACCGGGACTACTCCCTGTTACAACATTAAATAGGGTACACCTAAGCTTAACCTTAAACCACTCTCCCTTTGAACAGACAGTTTTATACACCTAAACCTGTACTTTTATCCTAACCTGTTCCACTCATCCTAACCTGTACTACTCCCTGTTACAACATATAGTATTGTACACTTAAAACTTAAACCTAAACCACTCCCCTTTTCAACATAGGGTAACCTATACCCTTAAATGTACCTTAAACCTTTACGACTCCCCCCCTTTATGAGTTCTGCCTCCGGTCCTGTTACACTAGCCCCTTGAACACAGCTTGCCTTGGGCCTAAGCCTGACCTCAACCCGGACTTCAACTATTTCTCTTTAGCTACAGTCACTATCCCGGATAAAGTCCTTAACTGTAGGTCCGGAACTCAGCCAATTTGAAAATCTTTTCCCGGGTTTGAGGATCTACCGGACGAGGCATACTAAGATACATGCGTCGGCCCGTGCATTCCTTGGATCTCCATTCAACTGCCGAGCCGTCGGGCGAACGCGGGGAGATTCATGAGTATATTCGTATTCCTAACCCTAACCCTAACACGGCCTACCTTGGGTCTAGGCCTGACTCCAATCCTGACCTCAGCCATGTGTCTCTCTCTAAGTACAGTAACTTTAACTCTTACCCTGACCCCAGCCCTGACCTCAACCAATTTGCAAACCCGTTTTCCTGTAAGAGTTAAGAATCCCCCATCCCGGGGGGAAGATCTACCGGACGAGGCAGACTAAGTGATATTCGTCGGCCAGTGCATTTCCTTGGATCTCCATTCAACTGCCTAGCCGTCGGGCGAAAGCGGGGAGATTCACGAGTACATTTAAATATCCTAACCCTAACCCTTCATGTTGGGTCGGGGGATGGGGTGTTAGGACTGGGGCTGACCTGAGTAGGGTCAGCACCGGATTAGTATTAGGGGGTTGGGGTTATGTCTAATAGTAGGGAAGCGACGCGTCTGGTTTTCAGTTTACTCAAAGCCCACCACTACCTTAGTCAAATTAGGAGGGCCTTATAATCAAGTAGTGGCCTAGGGGCTTGGAGAACAGTACAGAGTTATCTTCCAGTGACTGTTTCCCCGCTTACAACCAAATCTGATCTTTTGGGGTCGGCCGGGCCTGGGGGTGGTCGGCGGGACCTGGTCATGGTGGGTGGGACCTGGGTGGGGTCGGCCGTGCCTGGGTGGGGTCCGCGGGACCTGGGGGTGGTCGGTGGGGCCCGGAGGTGGTCGGTCGGACCGGGGTGGGGTCGGCGGGGCCGGGCTGTGGTCGGCTCAGCCTGCTTGTATCGTCGGCCGGGCCTGGGTGGGGTCGGCCTGGCCTGGGGGCCGTCGGCGGGGCCCGGGTGTGGGCGGCGGGGCCTGGGTGGGGTCCGCGCGGCCTGGGGGTGGTCGGCCGGGCCGGGGTGGGGTCGGCCGGGCCTGGGTGTGGTCCGTCGGACCTGGGCATCGTCGGTTGGGCCTGGGTGGGGTCGGCCGGGCCTGGGTGTGGTCGGCAGGACCCGGGTACATGTCTTAGTGACTGTTTTCGGGTCTTGTGGGCTGTGTTCGGGGCTGGTTGGTTTCATTCGGGTCTTGGTGGCGGTGTTCGGGTCGGGCGGTCTGTGTTCGGGTCTGGTCGGCTTCATTTGGGTCCGGGGGGCTGTGTTCGGGTCGGGCGGGAGTCATTCGGGTCTTGTTGGCTTCATTCGGGTCTGGTTGGCGGTGTTTGGGTCGGGGGCGGTGTTCGGGTCGGGTGGGCCTCGTTCAGGTCTGGGTGGCGGGGCGGGCGGGTCGGGTTGGCTGGGTTCGGGTCTTGTTGGCTTCATTCGGGTCCGGTGGGCGGTGTTTGGGTCTTGTGGACATCATTCGGGTCTTGTTGGCTTCGTTCGGGTCTTGTTGGCTTCAGTCGGGTCTTGTTGGCTGTGTTCGGGTCTTGTTGGGTATGTTTGGGTCTGGTTGACTTCATTCAGGAAATCCTAAAAGGACTACCATTGAGCCATGGATCAGAGGCAAAAGGTAAAGAGATTCTGGATTGGACACTAGCCAAAAAACTTCTTTAGAAAGGTTTGGTGTTAGATTAGACCCCTCCTACCTCCTGGCTCTCCCCTAGTGGGGGAGTGCAGGTAGGTATGCAGACTCGCCTCAGACAAGGTGAGGAAGGGTTCTTGGTGCAATCGTACACCGCCCCTTTCAGTTCTGCTCTTGGCGGGTTGTTTCGGTCCCCTCTTTTTCGTGGAAGGTAGGGTAAAATTTAACCGTAGGATTGAGATCTGATCAAGCCCAAAACCTGGGGAAAAAAACCTAAAAATTTGACCTGGGCCTAACCTTAAGTCCTGGGTTTGGACCTTAAAAATCCTAAATCTAAACCCTAAACTGTTATTGGTATCCTAAACTTAACCACTCACCCTAAAAAACCTGAACCTAACCCTAACCCGGAATTTGGGCGTGATCATGGTGGTGGTTATTTTTTAGGAGGTTTTGGAAAAAATAGGAGAATTGGATTGATTTCCAGGAGGGCGGACATTTTGTGGGTTCGGAGATACCGGAATCAAAATGGCTGCCGCTAATTTGAATCAACTACACCCAGTATGAGAATCAATATATAGGATTCCCTTAAAGTGTTGTTTTAGATTGGATAGAGAGTGAGATACATCTCTTAGGGGGGGAGGTTGAAGGCCCCTTGCCCACAAGAGATAGAAAAGAAAAAATAAAAATTATTTTTTAGAGAACCATGAGTAAACAGGGGGTTGTGGGGGATGGGGTGGGGGAGAATTTGGACAGATTGGTCTGCTCCTTCGTTGCATTCTTCTTTGGTGAGTACATTGACTATGGTAAATGTTGTTGTTATATGGTGAGGTATGGGGTTTGGTGATTGTTATGCTACTCATTTTTCATGATATTGAGGGTGGGGGACTCTGAATTTATAGTGTTTTTTAAAAATTAGATAGGAAAACCAGTCTTGGGGTCGTGCGTTGTATGGGACACAAGGACTGGTTTACTATAAAAGGTTAAAGTGGAGGATTTTTTGAGTTTATTTTGGTCGATTTGTTTGGTTAGGGTTGATAGGGGGTAGAGGGTTTTGGATGGTGTTAGGGTTTTAATAGGGATGGGGGAATGAACATAAGGTATTGGTGGGTTTAAATGTATATTGGTTGAAATTTGAGCAATTTCAAGCAGAATACCTTAGATAGGAGGATCTAAATGAACTAGGACATGACGTCAAAAAACACTTTATTCAGTGACCCATTCAGACTTTTCATTGGATAAAACATAATTCCGGGATTTGCACACCCTGGGAGGGCCAACTCAAGGGAGAGTGTCTAGTGAAGGCCGAAACACTCGAGGAACTTGAGATCCACTACTGATGACGTGTTCCCTTTGGGAAGTCTGAAAAGAAACGGGTGGCTTTTAAATGAGTTTAGGTTAGATGTGATCAAACTTACAAAATTATTTTTCAAAAAATTAATAAAACAGAGGCTCAAGAGATGGATATGTATAGATATATATAGATCGATATATAGATATATATATATACATATATAGATATACATGGATAAAAACCAAGGTAGTGACGCAGTAAAATAAGCGGAGGCTTACCTGGTGAACGGGTTTAATTTCATGGTTTGTGTGATGGGATGTTAGGGTTGAAATTGAGGGCCGGTCTCAACTTTTTGTAAACCCTGAGAAGGAAACCTTAAAAAATCAAGCTTTGACCTGGGGCCCAGGCCGGGTCTTAGCCTGGGCTTCAGCAGGTTCTGATGGAGACAGGCAGGATCCGGGTTGGGTTTTAGTTCACTTAGTGGGGCTTGACGTATATAAGGATGGGAATAACACTTGGTTCTTTGAATCAACATAAACAAATTAAAAAAGGAATTAGGGGGTATCTCAGTAGATACGACCCATCCAGGATAGTTAAAGGATAGGAGCGGTACCGGACCTCGACCTATACCTGGACCGGATTCCGTTAAAGCACACATTCACGATCGGGGTAGTGGGTGAAAGATCTACCGGACGAGGCATGTCTAAATAATATTCGCTGGCCCGTGCAATTCCTTGGGTCTCTATTGACTTCGAAAGCCTTCGGGTGGACGGGGGGAGACTCATGAGTATTTTCTTCTCAGCTAACCCTAACCCTAACCCTTTCTCATCTTCTTCTCAGCTAACCCTTCTCAGCTAACCCTAACCTTCTTTCTCATCTAACCCCTAACCCTAACCCTCCCGACAGCACTATGACCAGAGCCGTTCCCGGGACAGACAGCGGGCACGCGCGGCCCCGCAAGGTCAAGCACCCCGTGGACACAACCGGAACACATCGCCTCGGTCGGAAAGCAGAGGTGAGCGGCGGAGATACGATGAAGACGCGAGACGCTACGGCAGAGAAGACGACGGACCCCGGCCACGACGTTCACCAGAGAGGAACGGAGATCGTAGACATCCGGAATTTCCGAGGTACTTTGAACACAACACTGACGTTGATAATAACAGGAGAGACGGAGGAAGAGCGGAAATACCGAGGGTCCATGAACGTGACACCCGAGTAGAGGAACGCAGACGAGCAGAGGAGGACATGTCAGATGACCCGGACTTCAGACAGAAGTGTCAGGTGGGCTACAGGATTATAAAGGCCAGCCACCACTACACCAACGTCACGGCAAGCAGACCTCCCATTACAATTCATAAAATGGGGCTCCATTTAGAGACATTAATAAAACCAGCTGTCCCAAATGACCACACACAGGGACTTATAGGGAGAAATGCACAAGAGTGGGTCAAAAAGACCATCAATATTCTTCAAGAACATTACGAGGACGTGATTGAACATGAGATCACCAGACTATTAGGATTCCCAGATGAAGAATGGAGGGCTCCTCTGGAGGTGGCGGCCAACTGGGCCAGAAAGAACATCAAGAGACTGCTAACAGGGACGATTCCTGGAGTGGTGAACGTCATCGAGGCCCGTATCGAGATGGAGAACCATCCAAGCAGATTCACAGAGCGGAGACCGGAGCAGACCCCATCCCAGCGGGTGCTTCCGGTCCTCCTCCTCCTTCTGCTTTTCCTCCTCTCCCTCCTCCTTCTCCTCCCCCTCCTCCTCCTC
This sequence comes from Pseudoliparis swirei, assembly GCF_029220125.1. Taxonomy (NCBI): domain Eukaryota; kingdom Metazoa; phylum Chordata; class Actinopteri; order Perciformes; family Liparidae; genus Pseudoliparis; species Pseudoliparis swirei. Next base: position 1,762,816 of record NW_026613262.1, read on the forward strand.
CTCTCCCACAGAGACCACGGGTTTCGGCAGCGGCCCAGCAGAGGACTCCACAGGGGAGTCGACCCAGCTTCATCCCTCCCCCAGAGTCCCAACTGAGGGCCCAGAGGCACACGGAGACCACAGCAGCCTTGGTGCATGAACAGCAGGGACGGGAACAGGCCCCTGACCTGCAGGACCTGGAGCAGGAGACGTCCAGTGATGAGGACCTGGTAGAGGAGAGTCCTCAGAATCTGGAGACATCCTCCAGCATTCCCCCTCTAGGGCCAACACCGGTAAGAGGCAACATTCCACTAATCTGCCTGGGGGAACCTGAAGCGGAAACACTGCCGCTGGCCACCACACCCACCCCCACCCCCCCTTCCACCACCCCCCCTACTACTCCACCCCGGGGTCCGACCCCCAGGGAGATCAGGCCTACACCACTGCCCCAGAGAGTTACACGCAGCAACAGATATGCACAGCTCTACTCCGGCAGCATTGTGGGGGCCTCTCAGGGAGAACTGACCACGTTGGGGGGGAATCAGAGACTGAAGGCGCCCGAGAGAGACCCTCTAAAAACACTCAATGAGTTCAACTTAGCCCCTAGGAAAGGGGGCCTTCATAGAGTAATGGTCCAAAGCACGCTACACCGTAATGTGTTGTTGCCGCAGGTCTCCCCTGCGAACACAGGTCCTTTCCCTCCGAAGAGACATCACAACAACGCCGGGCAGCCCAGGGACCTGCACCTGATTGGGAGCAAGGAGTGGCTGATCATGGGAGACTCCAACATCGGCAGGCTCCCGGCTCACAGGATGCTGAATCTGCAGCTGGACGCGTTTCCAGGAGCCACATTCCAGATGGCGGAGACCATCCTGAGGGGGACCCGGACCACGGACACAGTAAAAAAGGTCATTTTGTCATTTGGGCTCAACGATAAGGCCCTCAGGTCCATGGAGGCAACAACGGAACAGCTACTCAACATGCTGGTGAGAGCTAAAGAAGCATTCCCGAAGGCGCAGATCTTCATCCCACAGGTGAACTTTTCACGGGCTCTCCCCACGAAGGAGAAGCTGAGGTTAGCCCAAATTAACATGTTTATTAAGTCACTGGGTGAGTGCTTACCCATGCTTGATGAGTCTGAGTTCAAGACAGATTCAGATGATCTGCACTGGTCTAGGGAGACAGCAGCGAAATTGATGGACCACTGGATCCGTCATTTAAATTAGAGGTCCCCGCGAACTCACTACAGGCGGGGTCTAAAATGATAATTAACCTCACTAAAAAGTACATATTGACAGCGGACCAGACCACAATACTTATTAAAGGGTTGAACTTTATTCCTACAGTTTCCACCAACACGGAAATTCTAGAGCAGGCACAATTTGACCTGCAACAATATCACCGTAGACTAAAAATAGCGACACATTATGAACATGCCCCTGAAAAAGAACACTTACCCTTCGTTTATAAGTCTGCATGGGCTCCTCCACTGGCACACATGCCCGGAGAAATCCAAAACTTAATTAAGGCTGATATGTACACCTTCAAAACCCAGTTTAAGACACATATTGTGCCTTCAAATATCACCAAGGGTGAAAAAGTAGCATTACAGCAACTTAAAAACAATAAGGAAATTATTATTAAGCCAGCGGATAAAGGCAGTTCGATCGTGGTGATGGATAGAGAACAGTATCTGTGGGAGGGCTATAGACAGTTAAATGATAAAAAATATTACACTAAGTTAAGTAAACCCATCTATTTGGACACAGTGCCTTCAGTGTTGTTGGCCCCAGTTTAGGCATCATTATAAATAGGTCTTTAGTTTCTGGCATAGTCCCAGCTTTTTTTAGGCAGGCGGTCGTTCAGCCCCTCCTTAAAAAGCCAAATCTGGACCCCTCCCAACTAAAAAATTACCGACCCATCTCTAAGCTGCCTTTTATCTTGAAGGTATTGGAGAAAGTTGTGGCAAACCAGCTCACCACGTTTTTGACTAACCATAACATCTTAGACAAATTTCAGTCAGGTTTCCGCAAAAAACACTCCACCGAAACCGTCCTCCTCAGAGTCTCAAATGACATTATGATGTCCTCTGACCGCAATGCTCTGTTTTGGTCCTGTTGGACCTTAGCGCAGCATTTGACACGGTAGACCACCGTATCCTGCTAGACAGGCCCAGGGGGTGGGCATATCTGGGAGCGCCCTAAACTGGTTCGCCTCATACCTTAAAGAGAAGTTTCTCAGTGGGCCGCTGCATTAGGTCTGACCTTTTCCTCCCATGTGGTGTGCCACAGTTCCGTGCTGGCTCCAACTTTTCGCTCTATACATGCTCCCCCTGGGTGTCCTGATCAGCAAATTTAAGGACATTTCTTACCACTGTTATGCTGATGATATCCAGCTCCAGATTTCTTTCAAACCGGATAATTTGGAGAAACTCTGCATACTCCATGAGTGTCTATCTGCCATAGAGAGTTGGATGGCAAATAATTCCTCCAATTAAATGCAGCTAAAACTGAGGTGCTAATTATAGCTGCTGACCACATCGCGTCCAAAGTGGCACACCACATGGGGTCCCTTAAGGGAAATGTACGTACCCATCTGAGAAACCTTGGTGTAATATTTGATCAGTCGATGCTTTTAGAAAAACATGTCATATCCCTCACCCGCTCATGTTTCTTCCACCTAAGAAATATAGCAAAACTCAGGTCCATTATATCCCATGCGGAACTAGAAATGTCTGTACATGCCTTTATTTCATCCAGACTAGACTACTGTAACTCATTGTTCACTTGCCTCAATAAATCATTCGTCAATAAATTACAACTGGTCCAAAATGTCTGCCAGGCTGCTCACCAGGTCTAGGAGGTCTTGCCAAATCACCCCATCCTTGCGCACTGCACTGGCTTCCAGTGCATCTCAGGATTAATTTTAAAGTTTTAGTAGTCACCCACAGAGCCATCCACGGTCAAGCCCTGCTTATATCTGTGATCTCATTCAACCACACTCCTCTAGTCGGTCTCTGAGGTCATCCACCCAGGAACTTCTGCAGATACCCAGGACCAGACTTAAATCCAAAGGTGACCGAGCTTTGGGGCGGTAGCCCCAAGGCTCTGGAATGCTCTCCCCCTGGCCCTGAAATCATTGCCCTCCGAGAGCATGTTTAAAAGTAATTTAAAGACTCTTTTGTTCAGGCAGGCGTTTGGACATTTATAGACATTTTCAGCGTCTGGTCCTTTTAATTGTTGCTCCCTGTGCGTGTTCTATGTTCTGATTTTAAATCGTAAATGATCTGTTTGATGTTATTTTTATTATTTTATTTCATTATTTTATTATTTTTATCTTACCTATTTTAAGGATGTGAAGCACTTTGTACATTCGTGTTGTGAAGGGTGCTATACAAATAAAGATTTACTTACTTACTTACTTACTAGTAGACAAGATTATAGAATCACTATACGTCAAAAAATTTATTAACGCTAAGCAGAAGGCATATTTAAGGGGCAATTTGGTCCCCAGAGCTAGACTCTTTTACATGTTACCCAAAATCCACAAGGAACCAGCAAAATGGAGTAAACCATATGAAATCCCTCCAGGAAGGCCCATAGTCTCTGATTGCAGCAGTGAGACGTATCACACAGCCGAATACATAGATTTGTTCCTCAATCCGTTATCCACGATCCACGCCAGCTACATAAAGGACACGTATCATTTTGTGGACCTGATTAAAGGGCTTAGCATCCCGGTAGAGTCCATCCTCTTAACGATCGATATTGACAGTCTATACACTAATATCGATCTGGAGGAGGGGATGCAGGCGGTGAAAAATATATTTCAGAGGAACCCAGACAAACGGAGGCCGCAGAAAGAGCTGTTACAACTGTTGGAGGTCAACCTCACTAGAAATGACTTTCAATTCAACGAGGAGTGGTTCCTCCAGACCAAAGGAACAGCCATGGGTAAAAAGTTTGCTCCTGCATATGCTAACATCTTTATGGCAGAATGGGAGACTTCTGCTCTTAAAGCATGCACCAAGAGGCCCCTACACTATTATAGGTTTCTGGATGACATATGGGGGGTCTGGACGCATTCCAGGGAGGACTTCATCATCTTCCTGGCCACCCTCCATAACCACACTTTATCCATCAAAATAAAGTCAGTGGACAGCCTAACTGCAGTTGACTTTCTGGATACCACTACGTTTAAGGGAGATTCTTTCCCACAGACACATAAGTTGGACATCAAGGTGTTCTTTAAACCTACTGATACACATGCTCTGCTGTTCAAAACAAGCTTCCACCCAAAACACACGTATGCTGGACTTATCAAGTCACAACTGTTGAGGTTTCATAGAATATGCACAAGACAGGACGATTTTCTCATGGCTGTTAGACTGTTGTTTACAGCACTGTCCACCAGGGGGTACAGTAGGACCTTTTTGAGAAAATGCAGAAAGTCATTTCTTAGTGTGAAGCCGATTCTGGTCACTTCCAGTCTGCCTCTGATAACCACGTTTTCACCGTCTGCGAGGCACCTGGTTAATGAGGTGAGATGCAATTTTAAAACATACACTGAGGGGACAAATATATTACAAAACCACACCATTATTCCAGCATACAGGAGGAACAAAAATCTCAGAGACATTTTAATAAAGGCTAAAATCACACCACTTACACATAAAACATTTAGAATGGGCCAGTATTTTAAACATAAACACTGGTTTCGAAACAATAAAACACAGGAGATATTTCAAACACTAGCTAAAGGGGATATTAGGACAAAGAATTGCGTCTATCTCATTTATTGCAGTGTGTGTCCTCTACTGTATGTCGGGGAAACGGATAACACCATTGCCACCCGATTCTCCCAGCATAAACACAACATCCTTAAGGGGAAGAACACCGACACCAGACTAGTGCAGCACTTCATGGTACATGGGTGGGATGCGCTGCGGGTGTCGGTGATTGAGTGTAACCCCCATTGGTCCACTGGCCGGAGGAAGTTCTCGGAGAGACAGTGGATTAAGAGGCTGGATGCTAAGGATCCTGGGGGCCTGAATGAGAAATAGGATTGAGTGACTGGAGACCGGAGGAGGACCGTACATGGGGGTACCCACTGTGGAAGCACAGTGGGGACCCCACCCTCCCCCCGAACCTAACCCTTTTCAACATAAAGTAATATATACCTAACCTGTACTTTTACCCTAACCTTAACCACTCACCCTAAAACCTGATTTTAATTATTCCCCGTAATATTATAAAGTAAGGTACATCTAAACTTGACCTTAAAACCACTCTCCCTGTTAACATATAGTTATATACACTTAACCTGTACTTTTACCCTAACCTTAAACATTCACCCTAAATCTGTACTACTCCCTGTTACAACATAAAATAGGGTACACCTAAACTTAACCTTAAACCATTCTCCCTTTGAACAGACAGTTATATACACCTAACCCTGTACTTTTATCCTAACCTTTTCCACTCACCCTAACCTGTACTACTCCCTGTTACAACATATAGTAATGTACACTTAAACCTAAATCACTCCCCCTTTCAACTTAGGGTAACCTATACCCTTAAATGTACCTTTATCCTAACCTTTAGTTCGGCCTCCTGTCCTGTTACACTAGCCCCTTGAACACAGCTTGCCTTGGGCCTAAGCCTGACCTCAACCCGGACTTCAACTATTTCTCTTTAGGTACAGTCACTATCCCGGATAGAGGCCTTAACTTTAAGTCCGGAACTCAACCAATTTGAAAACCTTTCCCCGGGTTTTAAGATCTACCGGACGAGGCATACTAAGATACATGCGTCGGCCCGTGCATTCCTTGGATCTCCATTCAACTGCCGAGCCGTCGGGCGAACGCGGGGAGATTCATGAGTATATTCGTATTCCTAACCCTAAGACTGGATCAGGCCCAAATTTTAGAAAAACCTAGGAAGCTGGACCCGGGCCTAACCTTAAATCCGGGGATTTACCTTAAACTCCGAAACCTAACCCTATACGGGTACTGGGTATTCTAAACGTAACCACTCACCCTAAAAACTGATTCTAACCCTAAACTATAACCTAAAGATGATCATGGGGTGGGATGAGGATTATGATGGGGACTGTGATGAGGAAGTAGGATAATTGGATTGATTGCCAGGAGGGCGGACATTTTGTGGGCCAGGAGATACCAGAATCAAAATGGCGGCCGCTGATTTGAATAAACCACACCCAGTATGAGAAGTAATATATTGGATTCCCTTAAAGGGTTGCTTTGGGTTGGATAGAGTGTAAAGTACATCTCCCGGGGGGGGAGGTTAAAGGCCCCTTTCCCATGGTGGATGGAAGGAAAATAAAAAATTGTTTTTTAGAAAACCATGAGTAAACAGAGGGGTGCGGGGGATGGGGTGGGGGAGAATTTGGACAGATGAGTCTGCTCCTTCGTTGAAATTCTTCTTGGGTAAGTACATTGAGTATGGTGAGGGTCGGTTGTTAGATGGTTAGGTATAGGTTTTTGTGATGTTATGGTACGGATTTTTATGGTATTGGTATTTTTGATGGGGGACCCTGAAGTTAGAGGGTTTCTTTTACAAGTTATATAGGTAAACCAGTCTTGGGGTTGTGCGTTGTATGGGACACAAGTACTGGTTTAATAAAAGAGGTTAAAGGGGAGAATGTTTATAGGTCAGTTTATCTTTTTAGTGGATGGGTGTAGATGGTTTGAGACGGGTTTAGGAGGTTTTTGGTTTTTTAATAGGAATGGGGGAGTGAACATAAGGGATTGATGGGCTTAAATGTGTATTGGTTGAAATTTGAGCAATTTCAAGCAGAATACCTTAGATAGGATGATCTGTACAAACTAGGGTATGACGTCAAAAAAACATTTTATTCAGTGACCCGTTCAGACTTTTCATTGGATAAACATAATTCCAGGACTTGTACACCCTGGGAGGGCCAACTCAAGGGAGAGTGTCTAGTGAAGGCCGAAACACTCGAGGAACTTGAGATCCACTACTGAGGACTTGTTCCCTCTGGGAAGTCTGAAAAGAAACGGGTGGCTTTTAAATTAGTTTAGGTTGGACATGATCAAAATTTAAAAAGGACTTTCAAAAAATTACTAAAATAGAGGCTCAAGAGATGGATATGTATAGATATATATATATACATATATAGATATGCATGGATAAAAACCAATACAGTGACGCAGTAAAATAATTGGAGGCTTACCTGCTGGAGGGGTTGGAATTCAAGGCTGTTGGGTTGTGGTTAGGAAAACAGGTGACGGCGGCGCGCGGGTCACAGGTGGGGTTTGAACCCCGAGGTTTTTGAAGGTTATGGTGTAGGATTTCATGATTTGCGTGGTAGGATGTTAGGGTTGAAATTGAGGGCCGGTCTCAATGTTTGTATGTACCGGACCTCGACCTATACCTGGACCGGATTCCGTTAAAGCACACATTCACGATCGGGGTAGTGGGTGAAAGATCTACCGGACGAGGCATGTCTAAATAATATTCGCTGGCCCGTGCAATTCCTTGGGTCTCTATTGACCTCGAAAGCCTTCGGGTGGGCGGGGGGAGACTCATGAGTAGTTCTTTCTCATCTCGGAGGGCCGGTCTCAATGTTTGTATGTACCGGACCTCGACCTGGACCGGATTCCGTTAAAGCACGCATTCACGATCGGGGTAGTGGGTGAAAGATCTACCGGACGAGGCATGTCTAAATAATATTCGCTGGTCTGCAATTCCTTGGGTCTCTATTGACCTCGAAAGCCTTCGGGTGGACGGGGGGAGACTCATGAGTAGTTCTTTCTCATCTCGCGGGTTGTTTCTGTCCCTCTGTTTAGTGGAGGGGAGGGTAAACCAACCATAGGATTAGGACCTGATCGGCCCAAATCCTGGAAAAACTTAAAACCTGACCCGGGCCTAACCTTAAAATCCTGGGGTTGACCTTGAAATTCTAAGACCTAAAACGTAACCCTAAACTGGTACTGGTGTCCCAAACTTAACCGCGTATCTAAGGCCCATCGTTAGGGTTTCTAAAGGCGGACATTTTGTAGGCCAGGGGATACTAGAATCAAAATAGCAGCCGCTGATTTGGGTTCAGACTTTTCATTGGATAAACATAATCCCAGGACTTGTACACCCTGGGAGGGCCAACTCAAGGGAGAGTGTCTAGTGAAGGCCGAAACACTCGAGGAACTTGAGATCCACTACTGATGACTTGTTCCCTTTGGAAAGTCTGAAAAGAAACGAGTGGCTTTTAAATTAGTTTAGGTTAGATGTGATCAAACTTACAAAATTATTTTTCAAAAAATTAATAAAACAGAGGCTCAAGAGATGGATATGTATAGATATATATATATATATATATAGATATACATGGATAAAAACCAAGGTAGGGACGCAGTAAAATGGGTTTGAATCCCGAGGTTTTTGAATTTTATGGTTTGGATTTCATGATTTGCGTGATGGGATGTTAGGGTTGAAATTGAGGGCCGGTCTCAACTTTTTGTAAACCCTGAGAAGGAAACCTTAAAAAATCAAGCTTTGACCTGTGGCCCAGGCCGCGTCTTAGCCTGGGCTTCAGCTGGTCTTTGTGGAATACAGCCACTATCCGGTATGGGGGCGTTGGGTTTGGTTAGACAAACCTGGGGAATTTTTTTGACCAAAAATTCATTCTTGAATAGGGGCTAAAGAGAGAGCGGGGCTTTTTCTTTTGGGTTTAAATTCTGCCCCATCTAGGACTGGAGACAGGCAGGATCCGGGTTGGGTTTTAGTTCACTTAGTGGGGCTTGACGTATATAAGGATGGGAATAACACTTGGTTCTTTGAATCAACATAAACAAATTAAAAAAGGAATTAGGGGGTATCTCAGTAGATACGACCCATCCAGGATAGTTAAATGATAGGATTTTATGGTTTGAATTCCAGGATTTGCGTGATGGGATGTTAGGGTTGAGATTGAGGGCCGGTCTCAACTGTTGGTACCGGACCTCGACCCATACCTGGACCGGATTCCGTTAAAGCACACATTCACGATCGGGGTAGTGGGTGAAAGATCTACCGGACGAGGCATGTCTAAATAATATTCGCTGGCCCGTGCCTTTCCTTGGGTCTCTATTGACTTCGAAAACCTTCGGGTGGACGGGGGGAGATTCATGAGTACTTTCTTCTCGTCTGATTTTCAACACTTTCTGACTGTCGTTTTTTCACTCTGGTTCTTCCAGGGTCTGGGGCGCTCAGTTTTACCCAGAAAGGGGGGGGGGGACATGGGGGGACAAATTTGGACATTATCGGTCTTTTTTTGGGACTTTTTTCTCAAATCACCACAAAGTCCAGGAGGGTCTTGGGGGGTTCTGGAAAACCCTGAGTAGCATGTCAGAACATGGGGGAAATGGGATTTTTTTGGAACTCGGCTGGGGGGGGCGCCTGGACCCCCTGAGCATGAATATGGGGGTCTTAACCCGTTTGGACCTTGCTACCGGAAGTTAGCTTTCCCGGGGGCCTACAGACTTGTGCTTCGTGGATCCTGTCCGGGGCCTCCGGGGCAACTCGACGTATGAGTTTCGGGCAGTTTGGAGCTTTATTTGGGGGTGAAATGGGGGTCCAAATATGACTTTTTCCGTTTTTTTGAGCCCATCTGATGCAGAGGTTCTAGGGGCTACAGCATCGTGTCATACATGTTTGAGACCGGACGGCCACTGGCTATCACCCCATGAAGAGAGCGAAACTCTGGGACCTTGGTGGCGCTAGAGAGCCGCGTTCAAACGCCTATTCCGGGGTGATCCCTGGGGGGTACCAAGACCAAAGAGCCATATTCGGGACCGGGTCGACCTGGGCTATCACCCCAAAAAGAGATCCTGACTCTGGGACCTTTATTTAGAATTTACCACTTGGTACATCTTCTTAAGGGGGTACCTGGAAAAGAACCACATATTCGGGATGGGGTGCCTCTGGGCCAGCACCCCAAAAAGAGACCCAGACTCTGGGACCTTTATTCAGAATTTGCCCTTTATCTCGAACGGGCCCCTATTTAAAAAAGATTTGACCCATGGGTCATGAGCGCCTATTCCCCTAGAACATGTATACCAAATTTCAGACCGATTGGACTTTCCCCGAAGGAGTTACAGCACAAGTACCGCCTTTTCATACCTATGTGGCGCTAGAGAGCCCACCTATTGCGGGGTCATTCCTGGGGGCTACGGAGACCACAAGGACATATTCGGGACTCATGGACCGGGCTATCGCCCCAGACTCGGGGACCTTTATTCAGAATTTGCCCTGTATCTCGAACGGGCCCCTGTTTAAAAAATATTTGACCCATGGGTCATGAGGACCGACCCACCGGGACCATGCACAGCAAATTGCAGCCCCATCGGACCTTCCCCGGAGGAGTTACAGCACAAGTACCGTATTATTATACCTTGGGGGTGCCAAATAGCAGCGTTCAAACGCCCTTTTCGGGTGATCCCTGGGGGGTACCTGGGAAAGAACCACATATTCGGGATGGGGCGCCTCTGGGCCAGCACCCCAAAAAGAGACCCAGACTCGGGGACCTTTATTCAGAATTTGCCCTGTATCTCGAACGGGCCCCTGTTTAAAAAATATTTGACCCATGGGTCATGAGGACCTACCCACCGGGACCATGCACAGCAAATTTCAGCCCCATCGGACCTTCCCCGGAGGAGTTACAGCACAAGTACCGTATTTTTATACCTTGGGGGTGCCAAATAGCAGCGTTCAAACGCCCTTTTCGGGATGATCCCTGGGGGGTACCTGGGAAAGAACCACATATTCAGGACTGGGCGGAACTGGGCTATCACCCCAAAAAGAGACCCAGACTCTGGGACCTTTATTTCGAATTCGCCTGTTTCGGGGTGATCCCTGGGGGGTACCTGGAAATGGACCACATATTCGGGATGGGGCGCCTCTGGGCCAGCACCCCAAAAAGAGACCCAGACTCGGGGACCTTTATTCAGAATTTGCCCTGTATCTCGAACGGGCCCCTGTTTAAAAAATATTTGACCCATGGGTCATGAGGACCGACCCACCGGGACCATGTACAGCAAATTTCAGCCCCATCGGACCTTCCCCGGAGGAGTTACAGCACAAGTACCGTCTTCCACCCCTTAGTGGCGACAGAGAGCCGCTTTCAAACGCCGTTTTCGGGTGATCCTGGGGCTACCTGAAGTGAACTACATATTTGGGACCGGTGGGACCTGTGCTTTCACCCCAAAAAGAGACCGAATCTCTGGGACCTTTATTTCGAAATTACCCCATTTTAAAAAATCAGTCACCCATGGGTCATGAGCGTCTAGCCACCCGGACCATGCATACCAAATTTGGGGTCAATCGGACGTTTCCTCCGGGAGTTATAGCCTTATAAAGGTCTGTCACACGAGGGCGACAGAGAGCCGCATTCAAACGCCCTTTTCGGGTGATCCTGGGGCTACCTGGAAAACAACCACATATTCGGACCGGGTGGTCAAGGGCTTTCACCCCAAAAGAGACCCAGAATCTGGTAACTTTATTTCAAATTGCCTGTTGCGGGTCATCCTGGGGTACCGGGACCAGAACCACATATTCGGGACCGGGGACCAGGGCTATCACCCCAAAAGAGAGCTAAGCCTGACATGTTGGATCAAAAGTCACCCTTATGTCAGTCGAATGAGTGCTGTCTGGAAATACAATGTCACTGCGGTGACATTGCGCCATCTACTCATTCAACTCCTTCCAATTGGTTGATAAAAAAGCCTGTCTGGCCCTTCCCCCCCTTGGATCTCCATTCAACTGCCGAGCCGGGGCTAACGCTGGAGATTCATGAGTATATTCATGTACCTAACCCTAACCCTTAGGGTTTTATTTATTACTATTATAGATAAATATACCAGTATCGTATTTATGGTATACTGTTTTTATGGTATTGTATCAGTATCATGATATTTATGGCAGGTATGGTATAGAAGATCGTGACAACCAGGTAGAGGCAGAACATACTCGAGGAACAGACTCGAGAAACAGACTCGAGAAACAGACTCGAGAAACAGACTCGAGAAACAGACTCAAGGAACAGACTTGAAGACTTGTTCACGCCAGGACCTATAGATTATCATCCAACATCGATGTTCGTGGAAGAGTCACCAGCACCCCCCCCCACCCCCCCCCCCGCCTATCCTTCTCACCTTTTTCACCCCTGACCCGTTTTCATGCCTGCCAAGTACAGTAACTTTAACTCTCACCCTGACCCCAACCCTGACCTCAACCAATTTGCAAACCCATTTCCAGTAAGAGGAAAGAATCCCCCATCCCGTTGAAGATCTACCGACGAGGCAGACTAAGTGACAATCGTCGGCCAGTGCACCTCCTTGGATTTCCATTCAACTGCCAAGCCGTCGGGCGAACGCGGGGAGATTCATGAGTACGTTTGATATCCTAACCCTAACCTCCTAACCCTGGACCGAAAAACAAATTCAGAATTGTTTTTGGAATCATGATTTAAATCATGTTTTATTAACGATTCCCAAATTATTTTCTCTATTTCTCCTTATTACAGGATACCTGTTTAAAAAAAAAAAAAAAGTAAGCATGTCTATTGCTGTTACAACACGCAGGCAATACGACATATGAAATAATAATGAATACGACTTGAAGACACTTTTTCAGATTAATAAAAGCATTCTAGGAAAGCGAAAACAATCGATAACTATACGTTGATTAGAAACATATTTGTATAACGTCAAAAACAAACCTAATGCAAATTACATATTAGTTTGGGGATATATGGTCGCTGAAACACTTGCTCCAGGTGAGTAATAGGCATTTTGTAATTGGCTGGGACGATGTGGTGACTCACTATTCTTTCCCAGCCACAGACTGGTTTACAGCGCATCCCACACTGGTGCAACGTTTCCCCCACCTTACAATCCAATCCTAAAGCCCAGAGAGAAATGCTGTTCCTCCTGAAGGTGGAAGGGTTCTGACCACCAGGCAAATGCTCAGATGTCTCTCTTGAACATTGAAGGCTGAATGTTTGGACATCTCTGCAGAAGGTTGCCAAGGATGGATCAGGCATGCTAAAAAGATTAGTTCCCTGGTGTATTGCAAGAGAGGACATACAGTAGTGATGTAACTGAGCGCTTGTTGCCACCTGCATAAAACAGAAGCTATAATCTACACTTAAAGAGAATATGGAGTGTGCTGTATTGCATTATTGGACTTGCTATTAAAATCCAGTTTGTGCACTTGGATGTACTTTACTTTGGGAGACACATTAGCCTACTTTTGATTATGATGAACTTTTGGTGAACTGTTGTGTTGAGCTGCATGTTGGTAAAGAGAACTGTGTGAATAGTTTTTAAAAGACAAACAACTATAATGGTTGTCCTTCTAAAATGATTGGTGGAATGAATGAATGTCATAAGGTCCAGCTGTTGTTTCCATCTCGGATTATTAGCCACACCTTGAAAGGTGGATGTGGAAGATTTCCCAATATTTTTAATTTCCCAACAATGCTGTTTGCTAATGAGATGTCATCCGGTCCTGAGACTGTATATAAGAACGGGCCAACATCCAGACCAACACAAACCTCCTCCACCATCTGCAAGACAGTCTGCTGAAGTTGTGAAGAATTGAAAGTAATATTACAAATCTTATGTTTCTCTGTGAGTGTGCTGCTATTTTGTAAAAGCTGTTGATCTGAGTAATGTTCTATTATTTCCCTTCTAACAGGAGAGATCACTGTAACCATGCTGAAAGAAGTATTTGTGCTTGGATGCCTCCTGAGCCTCGCTCTGGCTCAGCCTGTAAGTGAGACATCTCATTTTCAATATCAATACCACTGCTCTTATAGGATGACACGATGCATAGTATTGTGGCAGTGATTACTGTGAAGGGAATATCAAACATCTGTGTTTCATACAGGTGGACATGGAGCTCAGACGAATTGCTCGGTCTAGCTCTGGGTCTAACTCTGGCTCGGATTCCAATGAGGCGAGTGCTTTCTCTATCCTCAAATATTAAACATTCAACACTAGTGAATGTAAATTACTGTACAATTCTTAGAAAGTCCTCTCCTGTTTTTTGACAATGAATCATTTTGATTTTCTTGAAGGTTTCAACCACCATGACGCCCACCGTGACCACCCAGTCTATGGCGACTACCCTGTCTACAGCGTCAATGCAGCCCATCGCCATCCCACAATGGTTCCAGGCCCTTCTTGCCCTCCTGAGACCAACATAACCATCTACAGCTACTCCGGTCTAAATCTGTTGAGGTCATTTCGACATGTGGATCAAAATGACTTAATTCCATGTGGTGTCTACCAAATAAACTTCATAAATGGAAAACCTGGACCAAATATGTTTGTTCTTCTTATAATCGACATGACACTGTGGAGAAAGCTGTTCCCACTTTAGCCCCAATGCACCCAATTGGGTCCGTTTATGATATTGTGTTATAAACTGTCTAGAACATTATAATAAACATGAGCGAATATATTGATGTTGTACATCAAATTAGAAATGACAACTTGGGCTACAACTATCAGTGAGCCGTTTCAACACAACTCAAAGGGGGAGAAAAGGGAAGAAACCTTGAGGAGAGAACAGAGGAGGATCCCTCTCCAGGATGGACAGAACAATAGATGTCATGTGACCAGAAGGACAGATTTAGAGTTTAAATACATTCAATGAATGTGACAGAGTGTATGAATAGTTCATAGTAGGCATATTCCACGATGGAGACCTCCACGATCCATCAGGCAGATGGCGGTGGGGAGGAGGAGTGGGCGGAGTCTCAACAGCGGGCGGAGTCTCAACAGGACAGTGGCGTAGTCAGGAGCAGGAATTCCACGACCCAGACCTCGATGATCCATCAGCAGATAGGATCTATGCCGTCTCATAGGGTCCGGTGACCCCATGAGACGTGAAGTCACAAGGACTCCGGGGAGAAAGCAGAGTTAGTAACGTGTGATTGAGAGATGAAAATTCATCCTTAAGGAGAGAAAAAAGAGGAGATAGGTACTCAGTGCATCCTAAAACGTCCCCCGGCAGCTATAAGCCTATAGCAGCATCTCAAGGGGCTGGACCAGGTGAACCTGATTCAGCCCTAACTATAAGCTCTGTCAAAGAGGAAAGTCTTCAGTCTACATGAGGGGGCGGAGTCTGCCTCCAGGACTGAAGGTGAAGCTGGTTCCATAAAAGAGGAGGAGCTTGATAACTGAAGGCTCTGGCTCCCATTCTACTTTTTAAGACTCTACAAGTAGTCCCGCATTTAGTGAGCGCAGCTCTCTAGTGGGGCAATATGGTACTACAAGCTCTCTAGTGGGGTAATATGGTAATACAAGCTCTCTAGTGGGGTAACATGGTACCACAAGCCTCTAGTGGGGTAATATGGTACTACCAGCCTCTAGTGGTGTAATATGGTACCACAAGCTCTAGTGGGGCAACATGGTACCACAAGCCTCTAGTGGGCAACATGGCACTACAAGCCTCTAGTGGGGCAATATGGCACTACAAGCCTCTAGTGGGGTAATATGGTACTACAGGGCTCTAGTGGGGTAATATGGTACTACAAGCCTCTAGTGGGGTAATATGGCACTACAGGCCTCTAGTGGGGCAATATGGTACCACAAGCCTCTAGTGGGGTAACATGGTACTACAAGCCTCTAGTGGGGCAACATGGCACTACAAGCCTCTAGTGGGCAACATGGTACCAAGCCTCTAGTGGGGTAACATGGTACTACAAGCCTCTAGTGGTGTAACATGGTACTACAAGCTCTAGTGGGGTAACATGGTACTACAAGCCTCTAGTGGGGCAATATGGTACCACAAGCCTCTAGTGGGGTAACATGGTACCACAAGCCTCTAGTGGGGTAACATGGTACTACAAGCTCTCTAGTGGGGTAACATGGTAATACAAGCCTTCAGTGGCTGCCCGACATGATTGACGTTGGGCAGAGTTGTTGGCACTCAGACTTTGGCATTAAACTGTCAGAATGACAACATCGTGGAAGCTGATGGCTCTGCAAATGTAATTGGATCGATTTGAAATCCTATTGGCAAACGGGAGGAAAATGGAGGAATAGTGGGTGCAAAATTGACATGCAGCTACTGGAAGACCAAACAATCCCAATCTTATCTGCTTTGGCTCCTCTACAGGACGGGCCTTGGCCAAGGCCGTGACTGGAACAACAACTCTCAAGATCACTGGAAGCGAGACTCTCTCATTCCTTCCCCTATCCACAGACACCTGTGGTTGTTTTCTCCCAGGACCCTTCAAGGCCATCTCCATGGCAACGACCATCTTGTGGACTGAGAACTTTGTCTGTTGTGACTGGGGAGGACGATACATCAGGCCACTTACACACACAACCATCACACTGAAATGCACTCACTACCCTCCCCCATCCCACGCCGCCTGCTTTGCCCCCAGGGTGACAGGACGGGTCTGCATCCGGCGCCGTGGGCGAAGGACCGGCTGGCTGCTTGTCGGTACTGGTTACCTTCTGCCCTCAATGACGGGCTATCGCCCAGTCTTTGGATTACCTCCTCCCCTTCCTACCTGCAAGTCATGTCTAAGATGTATGTGCTTATGTGCAATGGTGTTTTTGTTTCTCCTGCTCCCACACTGTACCTCTAGGGGCATAGTCGGGGTGGCTTTTTTTTTCTCGCCTCTTCCCTCATGTTATGCTGTCATCTTTCATCCACCCTTTCCTAGATGGCGCCATGGACGGCGCCGGTGTCTTGGTGCGATTCTTGCACCTTCCGCCAAAAAAGTTCCTCGTTTGTGAAAACATTCTTTGGCAATAAACCTGTTTCTGATTCTGATTCTGATTCTGATTCTGACATGGTACTACAAGCCTCTAGTGGTGTAATATGGTACTACAAGCTCTCTAGTGGGGTAACATGGTACTACAAGCCTCTAGTGGGGCAATATGGCACTACAAGCTCTCTAGTGGGGTAACATGGTACTACAAGCCTCTAGTGGGCAACATGGTACTACAAGCCCTCTAGTGGGGCAACATGGTACCACAAGCCTCTAGTGGGGCAACATGGTACTACAAGCCCTCTAGTGGGGCAACATGGTACTACAAGCCTCTAGTGGGGTAACATGGTACTACAAGCCCTAGTGGGGTAACATGGTACCACAAGCCTCTAGTGGGGCAACATGGTACTACAAGCCCTCTAGTGGGCAATATGGTACCACAAGCCTCTAGTGGGGTAATATGGTACTACAAGCCTCTAGTGGGGTAATATGGTACTACAAGCCTCTAGTGGGGTAATATGGTACTACAAGCTCCTCTAGATATGATGAGCATCACCAAGTTCAAGGCTGGAGCATCACCAATCAAGGCTTTGTATGTTAAGAGAAGAATTTTAAAAGTGATTCTTGATTTTACTGGGAGCCAGTGCAGAGCAGCTAGTGCAGGAGTGATGTGATCTCTGTTCTTAGTTTTAGTGAGAACACGAGCTGCAGCATTCTGGATCAAGATATGAGCCAAAGGACACAGAAATAATATTCGCTTCATAGCTTTACAGCCAGCAAATTCAAGTTACTTTTGTTCTTGAGAAGAGGAACCAACGTTTCTCTCCCCTGCATTCCAGCTGGCATGGCTTCAGTGTGTGTGTGTGTGTCCCTTTTAAAACCAGGCGGACTTTTGGGAAGCGTCATAGTCAGCTGTCAGGAAGTTTAATTTCAGTGAATCGATTTCACATTTAAAAATGGCGGCCTTTCTGTCTCCTATTGGCTCACAGTGTTGTCAATCTTGTCTTTCTTATCTGGGTGATTTTAGGCCTTTGCTCTGCATCCATCCAGGAGATATTCGTCCTGAAAGTGATTTTTTTTCTAATCGAACCTGAAACTTCTATTTTCATAGAATTTTCATCTTTATTTACTCTTAACCAGTAACATATGTACTAATATTTACACATCTGAACAAAAGCTCACATCTGTTGCCTTTATTATAATACCAACATTATTCAAATAGCTGTTGTGGATGTAGAGCTTCACCCTTTTTAGTTTGGGTATGTCGTTTCGAGCAGAAACCTGAACAATTGTGTGGGGCCTTAAAAGGAAAAATATGAATAATCGTCATTATTATAATTAGCATTATTATCATCTATCTTCCTGAGACCAACAGAAACTTCTCCCGTGTACCAAGCGTGAAGGAGAACTACAGATGCTGACGCACTAAATCAGTTTGTTCGTCGTTGGCTGTTGTAGAAATCTGGCGATGCCGTGCAACCCAGGCGACAACCTCTGGGTCTGAAAGCCGGGACCAATGCAGAAGTGCCATAACATTGCATTCTTGCAAATGGCCATTAGGGAGAATACTTTTCTGATTAGATAAATGAAGTCTAATTGACTGCTTGCTACCTGTCAATTACCCAGAGTCTTGATGATGGCTTCACTCCTCCACATATGTGCTGTGGTCGAAAAGTATTATTTTGCTTTTGGAAGGTTCCTATCTGAGTGAAATGAACCCAGAGTATCCAAATGGCCGCCATGATAAGAGCGGTTCTAGTTCTTTAAGTGCGAGGGAAAGGTGCTTCAATGCTTCGTCTCTTAGCTCCTTTAGCATAGGACACATTGGACCTTCCTTTCCCAAAGCAAGTAAGATAACGCCGACAATTCCTCACGGCGACAACATTTAATGTGACACACCATTCGGCCATCCATTTCACAAATGATGCTTATCTCGTTAACAATTACTTTCATACATAAACTAATGGGATTCATGTTGATGAATAGACATTAAAAACCCTGTTGTCACATGTCATACATATGTATTTACTTTGAACGTGTAACAAAAAGTTAAACAACAAACTGTCAACCAACAAATTCTAATACATTTAGTTGTCGTCCTTTCTCCTCGATGGCTAAACCACGCCAGTGACGCTATAATAATGTAGCTAATTAAAAATGTGTCAGATTCTCCGAGTAGTTGTCTTTTCCTAACTTAATAATAATAATAATAATCTTTTTTTTTTTATAGCGCTTCTCAAGACACCCAAAGTCGCTTTACAGTCCAGAGTCCAGTCGTCACACACACACATACCGTGTGTGACTGTGTGTCATGAATTCATATTTTTCCTCGATCCAAAGATGCTTTTCATCGAGGTCAAAGAAAAGTGGTCAGGAATGGATGTTGAGGAGGTAACATTCGGAATCCTGAATGCAGTCATGGTCACTTCTTTTCCCAGGTAAAAAACAAAATGGTGAAGGCCAAATGCCAAACCCAAGGCCTCAAAACCGCATTGCAAAAAAGCAATGGGCGATGTCACAACGACAACATCCACTTCTTACATACACCTATGGATGAAGAGGTAACACACACATTACTCAGGTGGTTATTGCTAAAGAGAACAAAGGGTTACCCTAATATAACTCCCTAATCCCTCGTGGAATATGCCTCTTAACTACGCCATGGCCTGGTGAGACTCCGCCCACTCCTCCTCTTTACCTCCATCTGATGGATGGCGGAGGTCTGGATCCTGGAGGTCTGGATGGTGGAGGTCTGGATGGTGGAATATGCCGATTACCAACTCTTCATCCACTCATCTTCATTGTGTTGTTCCTGTGTTTTAATTAGTGTGTAATGATTCCTTCTGGTCACATGACATCTATTGTTCTCTGATCCTCCTCTGTTCTCTCCTCGAGGTTTCTCACCTTTACCCTGAAGAGTTGATTGGGAGTTGTTCCTGATCCCATGTGAGGTCAAAGGTCAAAGGTCAGGGATGTCTATGTACAGATTGTAAAGCACGAGACACATTTGTAATTTGTGAAATGGGCGTACAAATAAACTGACTTGAATTGCATGAATCCTTTTTACTTGTATGTCTCCTGAGCCTCGCTGGAGGCTGTAAGGGTGGCGTCTCATAGTCAAGAACAATACCACTGCTATCAAACATGTGTGTTTTCTACAAGGGCAATTACAAACTGCATTTTACCATCTGATACGTTCATACAGTGTGACAAGAAAAACACTTTTTGAATATTGTGAAACATGTTAGCATTTGAAAGTGGTTGGTAAATCATAGCTCGAGAGGACACACGTCTGCATGACACATTATGTTTTCAGTTTACTACACACACACACACACACACTGACTGTCTGCCAGCTCTTTCAAAATGAGACCTGTAACATGAAGTGGTCAAGAACCTGAAGTTACTCAAGCACTAGACTCAACGATCTACTGCTTTAATACAAATAAAAGCCATTAAGAGGTTTACAATACACAACCAATTTCTTCTGGGTCTTTATTTTCTGAGATATTCTGAAAAACTAGTTGTAAATAAACACATTAAATACCCTGTGGTATAGTTTTAGTGTGAATAATATCACAATAATATCTTAATTTACAACCCCTGGATGTGTTTGGTATTCTGTGGACGACACTCTGTTCCCATGGAGCTGTAACAACAGCGCCACCCAGCAGCCGGGACCGCTGGTTGCACCCAGTCGGCTTCAGGCAGCGAGGCACATTCACCCCACTGCAGGAAGCCACATATATATAAATTTATTTCACATGTTGTGCGTTGTCAAATTAACGACTACGGTTTGTGTCGGACATTGTGAGATTTAAACCTTGAGATATAATGTGCTCTAAATATCTCTGCTGAAATAAAAAGGAAAGTTAGAGAAAGTTACATTTTAGTTGTAAAAGAGAGAGAGAGACAGGCAATGTGCATTGTTTTCAATGTGAGAAAACAGTAAGTTATTAAAATGCTTCTAACAGATTTATATTAGTATTGATTGAGTCACACCAACTGGAACATTCACGGTGTCTTTGGTATCTCCTCAAACAATATTTTTATTCTAGTTCAGTTAGTTTGTGCAAGGCATGGCTGCGCATAATGACCTTAAAGATCATAAAATCCCAGATGTATGCTAACATTGTGTGACTCCTGCATTGATAAATATCTATATGTCAGGAATCCACACATCATAAAAAAAGTTGAACCTTATTCATTTTGCTTTTGTCCCTGAGAGCAAATGTCTCTGTAACAATATATTCTGTATGTTATATTCTGAAGATGTCAAAGTCACATTTTATGAGTGAATTTCACAAAAGAAAAAATAAATATTTATATTCCAAAATAACATGTATATAGATATAGATATGTTTGTGATTTACAATGTTACTTTTTAGTTTCTGTGCTCCCTTATTCAGCTTGTATTTTATAGGTCTTTTTTTAAAAATGTTCCACATGTAGCTTAATAAGAAAAGCTCGAAGAGTTTATTCAACTTCTGTTAATTTCAGTGGTATTTTAATAGCAGTGTTGGTCTTTTTATTTGTGCACCTTGTTGTTAAATAAAACTTTTTTAAATGTCTAGATAGTCAGAGATATACTCTCTGGATGACACTTGCAGTAGGCCTTAAAATGTCATAAGTTAATGAAGAGTTCCACAGTGAGTAAACTAGATGATGACAGTATTTGGAAAAGGATTGAGCAAGTATTGTTTTGCAGAGGGAAATATAGCTGTAAGCAACAGAAATAAATCACTGTTTCAACAACATATCAATCTTATTCGACTTTAAAAGCAAAACCTATGAAATTATTTTCCAAATATAATTCAACTGTTTCCTTTAAACAAAACCAGCTGTACACATTGAGCTTAGTGATTAACTTGGCCCAGCATGTGTCAGAACGTACTTTAAGTCCATGAGGATTATCAACAGGATGTGGACTTGTTACACAAACACAGTCTACTCAGCTAATGAAATTGTGTTCACGCCTATTTCGGTTTAGTGTCGGAAGGCTGCAACACACTGACCACATCCGACATGAAGTAACGCACCTTAAAGTGCGAGCGCATTGTGAGCACGCCGAGGCTGTTTAAAAGCTAATGGGGTTTCCTGAAGGAGCCAGCTTGAAGGCAGCAACCAAAGGGTTAATATTGTATTCATTATTTAGCTTTACTTTGGCGCACTGGCAGCTCCAACGACCAAGGGATTTGAATTACGGTTCGCGAGATGAAGTTTTTTCTGCTGATGATTTTCTCCTTGATCCATTGCCCTCTGGCTGTAAGTACCAACATATTCTTTCCTTGCCACAGTCCTCATGGTTTTCAGCCAATACAGGAAACAAAACCGTTTTGAATGTAATGTTTTTGGCAGAATTGTGATCACAGCAGCAGTGAGTCAGACAGTAATGAGGTCAGAATGAATCCTCATCACAGCAGCAGCAGTGAGTCTGACAGTGATGAGGTAAGAATCCTGTGAATCCTAACGTGTCAGTTATAGAGAAATCATATCAAAACAACCTTTTCAGTTTAATGATTTACTGTGAATATATCTTCTTGCTGCAGAATGGAAATGGCCATCCGTTTCCTCACTGGCCTTCTTTACCTTTCTGGCCATTTCCGGGTCTGTGGCCGCAGCCACCACCCCCAACCCCAGCACCATCCACAACACTAAAACCAACCACCACCCAAGATCCCCCTCCGACTCCAACGGCTGCTGCTACCACCGAGAGCTCCCGAGGAGACAACAACGTGGCGCTCTGAGAGCAGCATGAGCAGCCTGGCTTCCTGGGCCAACAGCAGATGTATGTTCTGCTCATATTGTGTGTGTGTTGTGTTTCATCGTGTTGGAGTAGCAGCCATCTTTGAATCGAGCCTATTAATTAATCCTCAACCAAAATTACACTACACCTCATTTGAAAGCCTTGTTCTTAGTCTTTCACATCCAACCTGGAAAACACTACAGCCAATTCGATTTGTGATTCTGTACCGGCCACCAGGTCCATATTCAGAGTTTATATCTGAATTCTCAGAATTTATATCAAGTTTGGTTCTTAAAACCGATAAAGTTATTATTGTTGGAGATTTTAATATCCATGTGGATGTTGATAATGATTGCCTTAGTGCTGCATTCATCTCCTTGTTGGACTCGATTGGCTTCTGTCAGAGAGTACAGAAACCCACTCACAGCTTTGGCCACACGCTTGATCTTGTTCTTACTTATGGCGTTGACATTGAGCATTTGAACGTCTTCCCACAGAATCCTCTTCTGTCAGACCACAACCTCATAACTTTTGAATTTATACTACCGGAGTGTACCGTTAGTCAAAAGTTTTACACTAGATGTCTAACTGATAGTGCTGTAGCTAAATTTAAAGAAGCTTCCTTCTGTATTTGATTCGATACCACGCCTCAATATAACAGAGGACTCCTGGTCTAACTTTAGTCCGTCCCAGATTGATCATCTTGTTGACAGTGCCATAGGCTCTCTGAGAATGACACTGGACTCGAGTAGCCCTCTGAAGAAGAAGACAGTGAGGAAGAGGAGGTTTGCTCCTGGTATAACCTCAGACCCGCAAACTGAAGCAAACGTCACGTAAAGCTTGAACGATATGCTCAACTAATCTCAAGAATCCCCGCTTAGTTTGGCGAGATAGTCTTAAAACATATAAGAAGGCCCCCCGTAATGCCAGAGCAGCCTGTTACTCATCAATAATGAAAAAAATAAAACAACCCCAGGTTTCTCTTCAGCACTGTAGCCAGGCTGACAGAGAGTCACAGCTCTGTGGAGCCGAGCATTCCTATAAACCTTAGTGGTAATGACTTTATGAACTTTAATGAAAAGATTTTAACTATTAGGGACAAGATTAATCTCTTGCCCATAACCAGTGCCAATCTGTCCTCAAGTGGAATGGCCTTGAAACCGCTGTATGCCCTGGTGTATATTTGAGGATTTTCTCCATCAACCGTGACCAATTATTTTCAACGGTTTCTACTCAACACGCCTACCTGTCTCTTGGACCCCATCCCGACGAGGCTGCTTAAAGACGTTTTGCCTTTAATTGGCGGCTCTCTATTAGATATTATCAATGTGTCTCTGCTAACAGGCCACGTACCACACCCTTCAAGGTGGCTGTTATTAAACCTCTCCTGAAGAAGCCCACTCTGGATCCAGAGGTATTGGCTAACTACAGACCGATCTCTAACCTCCTTCCTCTCCAAGATCCTTGAGAAAGTGGTCGCAAATCAGTTGTGCGACTTTCACATCATAATAGTTTATTTGAGAAATTTCAATCAGGATTTAGAAAACACCACAGCACCGAGACGGCACTGGTGAAAATTACAAATGACCTCTTAATGGCAGCAGATAAAGGACTCCTCTCTGTCCTGGTCTTGTTAGACCCCCCATCCCCAGCCATTCCTTTTAAAGGACTGGAGGTCATCTTTAAAAAGGGCCAATTTTTAAACCTTTTTTATCCTTTATTTCTTTGTATTTTAAAACCCCCAAAACTTCCTTTGCTTCCCAATTTTTTACTTTCCACCCCTTTAAAACCTCCTCTTTCTTTTTTAAATCCCCTTTTTTCCCCGAAGGAAAATTTTTCCGGGCCCCCTTAAAAAGTTTTCAGGGATGCCTTTCAGTAAAAACCAGACAAAAGTAATTTAAATGGCCTCTGCAAGAGATGAAAATGATTGATTCTTAGGGAAACTGCACAAACATGTAAAAATTTTGGTCGTTGTATTTAATTGCGCAACCCCCGTTTCCGCAAATCTCAAAATATTTTTCTGCTTACTCTATAAATCAGGCACAAATCTTTCATTGATTGTTCAATACACTAATTTGTTACGCAACCCAAAGCAACACCTAAAAATCAGTGTTGTAGTGCTGATTATAACATAAGTAAAGTAGACAGCCTTGTTTCAGGCTCCTGAAATCAATTCAGTTTTGAGGAGATATCCACTATGTAAGCCTTTTTGAGTTTATCAACTAGGGCGTATAAGCCTTCCCACTGATTCTATACTTAGCCGACTCTTAATGAAACTGGACCTCTTTGTTTATACTCTCTTTAAAGGATAATTTCAGTCCCACATTCATCGTTCTGACTTGCTTCTCTTCCGAAGCCTTATTACCTACATTCTCTGGCTCCAACTAAAGATATCGACATCTGTGCTTTTAAACTCTGAGTAGCTCCTTTCTTGGGGTTTTCCATCATGCTATGAACTCATCTAATGCACACTGTACTAACTCTTTTCAGAAGTTTTGTTCTAATGTCCTTTAAACCCCCTTAAATGTCCCCGGGAAGGATCCCCGCAACCTGAGGCTTTGCTTCCTCTCAAGTTATTTGGGACCCGATCAGGATTATGCTACAGCCTTAATTTGTATTGATTGAAAGTTTTAATTAATATCTCCTTCTGTAACATTTTGTCATCTTCAATCTGGAGTACTCTGTCTGTTCTTCTTTTCCCATTGGTTCCTCCATGAACAGCTAATGTCATTAGAACAACCTCCTGCATTGTAGACCCATGTAAACAAATTTTAACTCTGAGTTAGGTTCCATGGAATTCACAAAAGCACTTTGACTTGTATTGACAGTATGTTCACACCTATCATCTCTTATATCTGCTATGCTGATAGGACTTGTCACTAAGTTCTATACTTATCATAAAGCATTAATGGATCACCGCATACAACCTAGATGCATTTAACAACTAAGATCTGACTTTACAATTCATAGACAGATCTGTGTGCTGACACAGGCTGTCAGCAGCCCTGGATCATGCTGTCAAGAACAGAGAGACTGTAGACGGAGTTAATGCTATCATCAACTGTTCCAATTTAACCCCTCTAGGCACATATCACACACACAGCTTCTTCAGTTTGTCATGTCTTGCATGAAACCCAAATCTGGATTTTAACACTAACCAGCATGATCTGTGATATCATGGGTATATTTTAGTTAATGTAAATTATATATGAGGTAATCACTAATTGATGTAAACACAATATATAATCTAGGTGTCTTTATTACATCCTGTTAATATAATATGCCTGATGATATTCTATTGAACTTGTTTTATATATAATTGAAAATACTCTTTATCTTCTGGATCATAAAGTTTATTCTATTCTTATTCTATTTTAGTCTGATATATATGTATATTACATAAGAATTCACGAACCGATTAATTAAGATAATGGACATAAAAAGCTTGAAATGATCTACTTACATATTGTAATATTGTATTGATATTATTGTAAAAGCAAATGTAGACAAGTAAGTATGCACATTCCTGCTTATTCTACTTTCATTTCACTGACAGTGTGTTATGTCTTACAAATAAAACACTTGAATCTTAACTAATCAGCTATCCTGCTAATGCTAATACCTGTAACCCTCATGACCACTCCATCTACCAGATAGACCCTCCTGCTAACCTCCTGCTAACACATCACTAACCCTCAGCTATGCACTCCTAACCTGCTAACTCACTAAGTGAATATTACCATGCTATCCCTCCTGCTAACCTCCTGCTAACCTCCTGCTAACTTCTCACTGTTCAGACACCAGCGTTGCAACATTGCGTCTGTTGCTGCGCTGCATAGCTGATACCACTATACCATTGCTATACTTGCTTACTTTCCACTATGATTGCTGCATTGTTCCACTAAGACTTTGAATTCCTCCACAATGAGTGTTTGAGTTGATCAGAGAAACAACATTTACTCAGGCATCAAACTCACGATATGAAACCTGATACTTCATACATCCAATTATACCTATCCTGTTAACCACTTGTTGCTTCTAGGATAAAAATCATCTATACCAGTATACCCATTTTCCAGCATAAGAAACTTGTCTCAGAGTGCTTTACAATCTGTCATAACTGACACTTTGACCTTTGTACCTCACATTAGACACTCCCAATCAACTCTTCACGGGAATAAGAACCTTTCAGAGAGAACAGAGGAGGATCCTCCAGGATGGACAGAACAACAGATGTCATGTGACCAGAAGGAATCTTCGTTATCTTACCTCCTGTCCTTTAACTCCCACGTAGCAAATCTCAGTGACTGCATTCTTTCATCTGCTAACTATTAACCTCAAAATCAGGCAACCTCCTGCTAACCTCATGCAAATCCTGCTAACCTCTGCTAACCTCATGACTAACCTCTGCAACCTCCTGCTAACCTCTGCTAACCTCCTTATCCTAACCTCCAGTTGATCCAGAATGCTGCAGCTCGTGCTCACTAACTCCTGCTAACTCACATCACTCCTGCACCTCAGCTGCTGCACTGGCTACCTCAGTAAACCTCAAGAATCACTTTAAAATCCTCCTGCTAACCTCAAAGCCTTGATTGGTGATGCTCCTCATGCTAACCTCCAGCTGCTTGCCATATGCCTCCTGCTAACCTCATAATGCCTACTTGTACCTACCCTACTTAAACCTCCTGCTAACCTCATGCTATCGCTCCTTTTGCGTAACCGCTCCATTTCATCCAGGCAGACACAGTCACCTCGTTGTAGACTTGCTTCCTGCAGAGCTTATAGTTAGGCGCTGCGTTGCCCTGGTCAGCCCTTGATATGCTGCTATGCATGCTGCGAGCTGCGTTTAGGATGCACTGCAGTACCTATCTCTCTTCTCCTAGGAGTTTTCATCTGCTCAATCACAGTTATACTCTGCTTTGCTCCCAGCCTTGACTTGCTGCGCTTGCTGGCTAGCCGCGTGCTGGTCTGCTGATGGCTGCGACTGCGTATTCCTGCATTGATTCTTACGTGAAGACATTTGAATTCCTCCACAGTGAGTGTTTGAGTTGATCAGAGAAACAACATTTAGTCAGGCATCAAACTCACGATATGAAACCTGATACTTCATACATCCAATTACTTTCCTATTTTGGTTGAATGTTTCCACTTGTTGCTTCTAGGATAAAAATGTCAGTTTTATTTGTATAGCCCATTTTCACAAATAAGAAACTCCCCTCAGAGTGCTTTACAATCTGTACACATAGACATCCCTGACCTTTGACCTCACATCGGATCAGGAACAACTCCCAAACAACTCTTCACGGGGAAAAAAGTGAAGAACCTTTCAGGACAGAACAGAGGAGGATCCCTCTCCAGGATGGACAGGTGCAAAAGAAGGAATCATTACACACTAATTAAAACACAGGAACACCACAATGAAGATGACAGAGTGGATGAAGAGTTGGTAGTCGGCATATTCCACCATCCAGACCTCCACCATCCATCAGGCAGATGGAGGATCTATGACGTCTCAAAAATGAAAATGTTTCATACTCTGACTTTTACTCTGTTTTTTGTACATGTCACATTTGGTTGGACCATAATTATATCAGCTGACGCATCAGCCGCACCCACGGGTGCTCCGAGGAACAGGAGACCACGAGTCCTGGGTTCCTGTGTCTCTTCATCTCTTGAGACATTACTGCATCCTCTGGAGAGGCAGACAGGCAGTCTGGGGCCTTCGTGGATTTTCTTGAGCTTCCACTTCATTGCTTCATTCACATCAGCAGATGAGGTGTTTTCCTGTCACGTGATTGGTTGTTTCACTTTGTGAGCAGAGCATAAGTCAATGCTTGCTCTCCCTGTGCTGGAGGAGCCCCAGTTGTTCGTGGACATTCCCTAAAGACTTTATTGATCTTGTGGGAATAATTGACTTTATGGAAATGATTATCTTAATCCTGGCATGTTTTACCATCGTGGTGTGTGCAGTACCAGTAAGTAGTGTCATTTATTAACGGCATTTAAACATTATTTGAAAGGTTTTCTGAGTTTTCCTTGGCCGTTACGCCAAATGTGCTGTGACAACGATCATTTAGAGCTTTTGTGTTATTATTTTTAGGTCCCTTCGCGTGTCCTTCCTCCCTTGCTTTCTCAAGGAGGGGTCACTCAAGCTCAAAGAGTTGTTGAAGCCACAAACCAGCTGCCTGACGCTCAGACGTCGGGCCCTGGGGGCCCTCAGCAGCCACAGCCCGGGGTCCCTCAGCAGCCACAGCCCAGGGGCCCTCAGCAGCCACAGCCCGGGGGCCCTCAGCAGCCACAGCCCGGGGTCCCTCAGCAGCCACAGCCCGGGGTCCCTCAGCAGCCACAGCCCGGGGGCCCTCAGCAGCAGGGTTCCATGGGAGGGGGCCAGCTGCTGCCTCCCACGCAACATTATACATGGCCTCCACTAGGGGGCAGTCCAATAAACCTTCGTCTGCAGCCAAGCTTTGACGGATCCCAGCCTGCTAACCAGCCAATACTTCCACAGCAGCCTCTGGTAAGATGTATATATATATATATATATATATATATGAATGAGAGAGAAAGAGAGATGCAAACTCATTTTAAAGGTTGTTCTTTTCTTCCAGATTCTCTCTCCTTATAGATACATCCCACTTTTCTCATCTCCCTATGGGAATCAACTGGTAAGATACTAAATGTGTGACATAGGAATTCAAAGTTTGTTTTCTTGGACTGATCTTCCCAGGAACTGCAAACAGTACGGCATGTCCTGCTCTGTACTGAACTCTTGAACTGCAGATGCAAGCTTCAAATCTCCACCTTGAAAGACTTCACCTGGGGGTCTCTGACATGTTCCTACAGCTTTGTGCTGTCAACATGTACAGTATCGAAAACCTGCAACTGAAAAGACGTCTGTCACTTGATTAATGACTGAGATGAAAACTATGCCCTTTCTCATTTCAACATGTTTTCTGTGTGGTATATTGTAATTCTGTCAAATTGTCCGATTTTGGGGAGTTGTGAATTGTGGAGGGTTAAAATGTAAGTTGTACATCGTCTCAGCCCAGAAACTGTTTACAGATATCAACATGTTTATTTTACGTCTTGCAGTTCTCCCCAAATGGATTCCCACTGATCCTTGATTCACCTCTTCCACAAACGCCAGCAAATCCACCACCGAACAGTCCGGGGGCACCTGCAGATCCTCCTTCTGCAGATCCTCCTTCTGGAGCTGCTCCTCAGCAAGTGCAGCAACAACAGGTGTCTCTACCTTTGTTGTAAATCGAGTCGGACAGTGTTCTGATGAATAAAAAACAACATATTCGACTGTAATATGTGTAAGAGTAATCTTATAAGACTGATTGTCTTCCACAGAATCCCCACATTGTGTTCATGCTCCAGCATCCCAAGGTACAGACACTCGTCCATATGATCATGATGAATGCTCAGGCTGCTTGTGTAACATTATGTCTGCTTATGTCTCCAGGCCGCTCCGCTTGGCAGTCTTAGCTCAGAGGAGCTTCAGGTAACAGCCACCATCTATGTGCCCCCACACGGCCTCTTACGCGATACCTTTCCTGTCCTCTCTGTTTCAGATGGCAGCTAGATTGGGCCAGCTGGGTGTCTACCTGACCACTATGCTCACAAACTCGCCTGCAGGAACAGTTCAGCCTGTGAGCCAGGCTGCTGGGCTCGTAAACCCAGAGCAGCAAAGCGCTGGGCCGACGTTGGGGGCCTCCTTGGCTGGCGTCCAACCGACACAGGGGCCAGTCAGCTCTGGACCACAGCTGAGCACCAACAGGTTCCCTTCGGGTGTGGAGGCGACTGTGAAAGCCCCCATTCAAGAACCGCTGGTCTGTGACTGCAGCAACCGCCAGAGAGAACAGACAACACTCTGAGAAGTCTTTTTGGAGCCTTTTTAATAACCATAATAAAGATTAATCCTGAATGGCTTCAGTGCTTTTGTTCAAATCTCAGTTCAAATGTATCATCTTAAACAAAAAGCCGTTAAACATGTGCCGCAGAAGGAGTAACGATTTCATCCGGAGCACTTTTCCCTGATCAATAAAAGGACAATATTCACTTTCCGTATCGGTGTCTTTGATCGCTAAATACTTTGGTCCCTAGCCTGTTGCTAACGGTGTCTGTAGGGCGGTGGGTTTCAGTGCTTTACAACAGCCGTGGAACTGAGCCGTGAAGCACAGTGCACGGTGCTCACTCCCTCACACGTATGAATCAGAGCAGCTCTGCCACATTCAGTGTCAGGCTCATTAAACTGACACCGGGACTTTGTTAGAAGTGATTTTCTCAGCATTGCTCCTGCGCTAATGCACATCACAAACTGCCTGCAGCAGGTTCAGCTGTAATCACAAGACAGGTTTGTCTGGAAGGAACGTTTGTGAATCTGTAAGGTTTACAGTGGAACTCAACTCGAATGCCTTGAATGGTGCGTCGAGGGTTCTGCGTAGTAACCCCATCATGAAAGAGGCCGTCTCATCCCCATGCTGAGGCCTTTTCCTTCAAATGACTGGATTGGGCCAAAGAGCGGCATTAAAGTTTCCCCACAGGCTCCTGAGTGAAGCCCCTTGATCAGTCCGTATTTATCCAACGGGAAATGATTTAACTCAAAATAGCCCTCAAACATGTGAGCATTTGAGAAATGGTGCATGGTAATCGTAGTATTGATAAAGACATCCCCTTCAGTACCTCACCTCGTCCAGCAGGTCTGCTCTATGGTCCGACGTCTGAGCGTAAACCCCTGAGCTACACGACGTCTTGTTTCCAGAGCTCCCCGCTACACACTCTGCACACGGCTCACTTCTCACACTGAAGGGCCACGGTGGAACAGTCCCCCGGACGACCGCCAGTAAGGGGTAAAAGATTCAAAAGCTTCAAGTGTTAAGGGATTTAACACAGAGATACGGCTGCCGATCCCGTCCTCCTCAAAATGACAATCCTTGGCTTTCTACCAATCGCTGCCATCGGTTTGCTCGTCTTCGGTTTGCTCAGCCAATAAATAGCAGTGGATGTCTGTGCGGGGATCACAGCGCCAGAGAGAAACGGTAACGTACACATTGCGTCTCACAGCGGGGACAGGTCACGCTCAGCTAAGTTCTCTTATCAATCATTATTTGACTCAACAACAAAAAAGCTTCATTCAAAATGAAATCCATCCTCCAAGCTGCATCGTCTGGGTGGCTGTTTGTGCTCCTGAAAGAAAACACACACACCAACACACAACACACCAACACACACACCAACACACACACCAACACACACACCAACACAC
This sequence comes from Pseudoliparis swirei, assembly GCF_029220125.1. Lineage (NCBI taxonomy): Eukaryota > Metazoa > Chordata > Actinopteri > Perciformes > Liparidae > Pseudoliparis > Pseudoliparis swirei. Next base: position 1,794,564 of record NW_026613262.1, read on the forward strand.
AACACACCAACACACACCAACACACACATCAACACACACACCAACACACAACACACCAACACACACACCACACACACCAACACACACACCAACACACACACCAACACACACACCAACACACCAACACACACACCAACACACAACACACCAACACAACACACCAACACACACACACCGACACACCGTGTGCAGCGCGGTTATGGAATAACTTCAAAAAGTGTGTCTGAATTATTGATCTGCATTCCTTTGATATTCCGATTTTTTAATCCTTCAGAAGGTGATGAAGGTTACGAAAGTGACGAAAGTGACGAAGGTGACGAAGGTGACGAAAGTGACGAAGGTGACGAAGGTGACGAAAGTGACGAAGGTGACGAAAGTGACGAAAGTGACGAAGGTGACGACGAAAGTGACGAAGGTGACGAAAGTGACGAAGGTGACGAAAGTGACGAAAGTAAAGTGACGAAAGTGACGAAGGTGACGAAAGTGACGAAGGTGACGAAGGTGGAAGCACGCAGGGACGTAAAGTGACGAATGTGACGTAATGACGAAGGAAGTGAAAGGAAGAAAGTGACGAAGGTGACGTAAGTGACGTAAAGTGAACGAAAAGTACTAAAGTGACTTTGACGGACGAAGTGACTAAAGTGACGAAGGTGATAAAGGTACGAAAAGTGACGCAGCGGAAGTATGACGGAAAGTGACGTAGCGACAAAGGAAGGGACATAGTGACGAAGTGAAGAAAGTGACGAAGGTGACGAAGCGACGACGAAAGACGAAGGACGTATGATGACGAAGGACAAAGGCAGGATGAAAGACGAAGTGACGAGGGTAGCGGACGAAGTGAAGAACGAAGGATTACAGGAAGTGATTAAGGCAGATGAAGGTGACGAATAAAAGTGAAGAAAGTGACGAAGGGGTGACGTATAGTAAAGTGACGAAGTTGTGATTTAAGGTGACAAAGGTGACGAAGGGACGAAAGTGACGGAAAGTGACGGCAGGACGAAGTGGACGAAGGGACGTAAAGGAAGAAAGTGATGAAAGTGAACGAAGGTGATGCATGTGAAGAAAGTGACTGGTGATGACAGGACGAAAGGAAGAAAGGAAGAGGCGGACTAAGGTGATTTGAAGTGACGAAGCAGACGAAAAGTGGGAAGAAAGTGAAGTAAGTGATCGGCGATGTGATGAAGGTGACGAAAGTGAAGACAGGACGGAAGGACGACGATGTGACGATGTGCACGAGGTGACGAAGGTTGGCCGAAGGTGACGAAGGTGACGAAGGTGACGAAGGTGACCAAAGTGACGAAGGTGACCAAAGTGACGAAGGTGACCAAAGTGACGAAGGTGACGAAGGTGACCAAAGTGACGAAGGTGACCAGTTTAGGAAGGTACGGCTAAAATGTATGATGGAAGGGTGGGGATGAGACTAAAAGCGAGGAAGGTGACGAAGGTGACCAAAGTGACTACAGACGAAGGGTGACCCAAGTGACTTACAGACCAAAGTGACGTATAGACCAAAGTGACGACAGACGATATACGAATGTGACTACAGACCAAAGTACGGTGATGAAAGTGACGAAGGTGACGAAAGTGACGAAGGTGACGAAGGTGACGAAGGTGACCAAAGTGACGAAAGTGACGAAGGTGACCAAAGTGACGAAAGTGACGAAGGTGACGAAGGTGACCAAAGTGACCAAAGTGACGATATGACTTAAGGTAATTGTGTGTGATAAAGTGACAAAGGCAGCAGGCGTGACCAAAGTGACGAAGGTGACCAAAGTGACAAAGGTGACGAAAGTGACGAAGGTGACGAAAGTGACGGCAGACCAAAGTGACAAAGGTGACCAAAGTACTTAAGGGATTTACAGACTTAAAGTGGACGTATATGTGACCAAAGTGGACGGAAGTGACGAAGGTGACGTATAGGTGACCAAAGTGACGTATGTGATGAAGGGACCAAAGTGACTTGGCGACGAAGGTGATCAGTGACGAGCAGACGAAAGTGATGAAGGTGACGTGAAGGTGATCAAAGTGATGAAGGACGAAGGCGACGAAGGGTGACGAAGTGATCAAAGTGACGAAGGTGACCAAAGTGACAAAGGTGGACGAAGTGGACGGTGACGAAGGTGACGAAAGTGAAGAAAGTGACGAAGGTGACGAAAGTGACGAAGGTGACGAAGGTGACGAAGGTGACGAAAGTGACGAAGGTGACGAAGGTGACATATGGAAGAAAGTACGCGATGAAAGGACGGTGACGAAGGTAATTTTAAAGGACGAAGGGTGACGAAGTGACAAAGGTGACGCGACGAAGTACGAGGGTGACGGCAGACGAAAGGGACGTAGGACGAAAGTGGGACGAAGACGAAGTGAAGAAAGTGTTACCAAGGTGATGGCAACAGCGAAGAAAGTGACGAAGGTGACGAAAGTGACAAAGGGTGACGGTAAGTGTGACATGAAGGTGATGAAGTGGACAGCACGGACAAGTGACGCAAAGGTGACGGATACAGGTGACGAAGGTGACGAAAGTGACGAAAGTGATGAAAGTGAAGAAAGTGACGAAGGTGATGAAGGTGACGAAAGTGAAGAAAGTGACGAAGGTGACGAAAGTGACGAAAAGAAAGTGACTACAGGATGAAGGTGACGAAAGTGGAAAGTGACGACAGACGAAAGTGACGGTATGCGACGTATGTGATGAAGGCGCGAAGTGACGAAGGTGACGTAAGGTGACCAAAGTGGGACGGGTGACCAAAGGACGATGCACCAGTGACGAAGGTGACCAAAGTGAGGAAGGTGACGAAGGTGACCAAAGTGACGAAGGTGACCAAAGCGAGGAAGGTGACGCATAGACTAAAGTGACGAAGGTGACCAAAGTGACGAAGGTGACCAAAGTGACGAAGGTGACGAAGGTGACGAATGTGACGAAGGTGACCAAAGTGACGAAGGTGATGAAAGGATCAAGGTGACTTAAAGGGACGACAGGACGAAGGACGGACAGGACCAAAGGACGAAAGGAGACGACAAGACCAAAGTGACGAAAAGTGACTTAAGGTGATCAAGGCGACTAAAGTGGACCAAAGTGACTTAAGGTGACTTACAGACCAAAGTGACGAAAGTGACAAAGGAAGAAGGGGTGACCAAAGGACTACAGATGAAGGTGACGTAAAGTGAAGAAAGTGACTTAAGGTGGACAAAGGACGAAAGTGGGATGCAAGAAAGTGACGGTGATGAAGGTGACGAAAGTGAAGAAAGTGACGGACAGGACGAAGTGGACGAGACGAAGGTGACGAAGTGATCAAGGACGGGTGACCTAAGGTGACCAAAGTGACGAAGGTGACCAAAGTGATCTGACAGACCAAAGTGACGTATACAGGACCAAAGTGACGAAAGTGACGAAGGTGACCAAGGAGCGAGGAAGCAGTGACGGACAGGACTACAGGACCAGCGGGACCAAAGTGACGAAGGTGACGAAGGTGACCAAAGTGACGAAGGTGACCAAAGTGACGAAGGTGACCAAAGTGACTACATGACGTTAAGGTGACTTAACGTGACGAAGGTGACCAAAGGACGAAGGTGATGAAAGGATCACAGACGAAGTGACTATGTGACCAAGGTGACGAAGGTGACCAGCACGAAAGTGGGACGACGGTGACCAAAGGACGAAGTGATCGCGGCGGTGACGAAGGTGACCAAAGTGACCAAAGTGACGAAGGTGACGAAGGTGACCAAAGTGACGAAAGTGACAAAGGTGAAGAAGGTGACCAAAGTGACGAAGGTGACCAAAGTGACAAAAGACCAGTGATTTTAAAGTGATCAAGCGTGACGAAAGTGACTAAGCAGTGACCTAAGGTGATCAAAGTGACTTAAGGTGACGGACAGGACCAAAGGGACGAGGACGAAGGTGACGAAGTGACGGCAGACCAAAGTGATCAGCGACTAAGGTGACGAAGGCAGACCAAAGTGACGTAAGGCGTGACAGACCAGCGGACGAAGGTGACGAAGGTGATCAAAGTGACGAAAGTGACGGCGATACTGCAGACTGTGCTGACGAAAGTGACGTATAGACGTATAAGACGAAGGTGACGAAGGTGACGAAGTGATGAAGGTGACTGACAGATCAAAGTGATCAGCATTACAGGACTAAGGTGACTTAAATGTGACGAAAGGACGACGTAAGGTGACACGACAGACCAGACAAAGACGTGAAGGACGAAGGTGACCAAAGTGACGAAGGTAACCAAAGTGACGAAGGTGACGAAGGTGACGAAAGTGAAGAAAGTGACGAAGGTGACGAAAGTGACGAAGGTGACGAAGGTGACGAAAGTGACGAAGGTGACGAAAGTGACAAAGGTGACGAAAGTGACGAAAGTGACGAAGGTGGACGACAGGACGAAAGTGACGAAAGTGACGAAAGTGACGAAAGTGAAGAAAGTGAAGAAAGTGACGAAGGTGATGAAGGTGACGAAAGTGAAGAAAGTGACGAAGGTGACGAAAGTGACGAAGGTGACGAAGGTGACGAAGGTGACTTAAAGTGGACGAAGACGTAAAGTGACGTATGGTGACGTATAAGGACGGAAAGTGACTAAAGACGGAAGTGATGAAAGTGACAGGTGATCAAGGTGATGAAGGTGACGAAAGTGAAGAAAGTGACGAAGACGAAAGGGACGTAGTGACGGAAGAAGAAAGGACTGGAGGGTGATGAAGGTGACTAGTGGAAGAAAGTGACGAAGGTATTTGAAGTACTAAGGTGACGCATGTGATTTAAGCACATGTAGTGACGTATGATCGGAAGGTGACCAAAGTGACGAAGGTGACCAAAGTGACGAAGGTGACCAAAGGTTGCGATGACAGACCAGCGGTGAAGGTGACTTGGTTGAAGGTGACCAAAGTGACGGAAGGTGACCAAAAGCGAGGAAGGTGGGACGGCAGACCAAAGGACGGCAGACCAAAGTGACGGAAGAATTAAAGTGACGAAGGGTGGCCTGGAAGTGACGAAGGTGATGAAGGTGACGAATGTGACGAAGGTGACCAAAGTGACGAAGGTGACAGAAAGACGTACAGACGAAGGACGCATGGACGCAGGTGACCAAAGTGACGAAGTGACTAAGGTGACCACCAAAGTGACTTAAAGGTGACTAAAGAGACGTGGTGGTGACCAAAGGACCGAAAGTAGACGAAGGTGACGATTTAAGGTGACCAAAGGACTAAGGTAGACGAAAGTTGACGTAAGGTGACAAAGGTGAAGAAGGTGACCAAAGTGATGAAGGTGACCAAAGTGACGAAGGTGACCAAAGTGACGGTTACAGTGGGGATTTAAGGTGACCAAAGTGATCAGCGGACGACATGACAAAGAGAAGGTGACCAAAGGATTTATGACGAAGCGATTTTATATGACAAAGGTGACGAAAGTGACGAAGGTGACGAAAGTGACGAAGGTGACGAAGGTGACCAAAGTGACGAAGGTGATGAAGGTGACCAAAGTGACGAAGGTGACGAAGGTGATCAAAGTGACGAAGCGATTTAAGGTGACTTAAGGGTGACGTATGTGACGAAGGACGGCGGTGACTTAAGGTGACCAAAGTGGACGAAGACGGTAAGGGTGACGTATGTGATTTCATGACGATGCTGCGACTTAAGGTGACCTGGGCGTGATTTAAGGTGACGACAGGTGACCAAAGTGATTTAAGGTAACCAAAGTGACGAAGGTGACGGTTGGTGACGAAGTGACGCATAAGACGAAGGTGACTAAGGCGGACGTAAGGTGACGTAAAAGTGACGTATGTGATGAGAAGGTGGACGAAGGTGACGAAGGTGACGAAGGTGACGAAAGTGACGAAGGTGACGAAGGTGACGAAGGTGACCAAAGTGACGAAGGTGATGAAAGTGACGAAGGTGACGAAAGTGACGAAGGTGACGAAGTTGACCAAAGTGACGAAAGTGACGAAGGTGACGAAGGTCACTGGAGCTAAAGACTCATAGTTCCTCATTCCATTATTGACAATAATTCATAATGCAGTATATTCACCATCTGCCTGAATATGAAATGCTGCAGCTGGAAAACAAACACAAGAGATTCATTATTACATTCACATAAGTAGAATAGAATAGGATGTGTCTCATGGTCAGCAGAACATGGTACATTGTAGCCTTATTTAGTCACATGCTAGAAACAAGGGTAATATTGCAGTTTGTGATGTTTATGCCAGAGCGGCAGGATGAGGCAGCAGGAGAGTGGAGGCTGCTCCAGACAGGTAATCAACCGTCTGCTGAGGCGTTGACCACTGGTCATTTAGTAAAGCTGGAGGCGAGACACCTGCGCTGCACCTACTCATTGGGCAACACGCTTCCACTAATCGCTGTGATTGGGCTCTCAGTAGTGAGTTTTGGCAGTCTATGGCAAGGACAAAGTAACTAACTTGGAAGAGAAGACACAATCAACTGGCAGCATCTTCCCCATCATCACCCACCTTCCTCCCCAGTTCTCTGACTGCAGAAGGTGAGTTGTGACAAGCTTCCACTTGAGCTCCCTGTTTTATTCATGCCTTGTTTAGGTCAGGGTCAGATGCCCACCATCGCGGATCGATGCTTGTTCCTGTGGTGATGCATTCTGTCCGTAGGGTCAGGGTCAGGGTCAGATGCCCACCATCAGTGTGACTGATGCTTGTTCCTGTGATGATGCTTTCTGTCCGTAGGGTCAGGGTCAGATGCCCACCATCAGTGTGACTGATGCTTGTTCCTGTGATGATGCTTTCTGTCCGTAGGGTCAGGGTCAGATGCCCACCATCAGTGTGACTGATGCTTGTTCCTGTGATGATGCTTTCTGTCCGTAGGGTCAGGGTCAGGGTCAGATGCCCACCATCAGTGTGACTGATGCTTGTTCCTGTGATGATGCTTTCTGTCCGTAGGGTCAGGGTCAGATGCCCACCATCAGTGTGTGTGACTCATCAGTGCCCCTGCATGATGCTTTCTGTCCGTAGGGTCAGGGTCAGGGTCAGATGCCCATGTTCCTGTGATGATGCATTCTGTCCGTAGGGTCAGGGTCAGGGTCAGATGCCCACCATCAGTGTGACTGATGCTTGCCCTGTGACACGTCATCCGTGAGGGTTAGGGGCTTGCAACAGTCCAGTCAGATGCCCACCATCAGTGTGACTGATGCTTGTTCCTGTAATGATGCTTTCTGTCCGTAGGGTTAGGGTCAGGGTCAGGGTCAGGGTCAGATGCCCACCATCAGTGTGACTGATGCTTGTTCCTGTGATGATGCTTTCTGTCCGTAGGGTTAGGGTCAGGGTCAGATGCCCACCATCAGTGACTACGCTTGTCTCTTGACGATGCTTTCTGTCCTAGGGTTGGTCAGGGTCATGCCCACCATCAGATTGCCGGGGTGCTTTTGCCTGGACTGCATGTTCCGAGCTGCTCTAGTTCCGGTCACTCCCGCAGCTCCTTGTTAACATGACTGTCATTTCTAATCCTAGGTCTCTCCTTTTTCCTACTCTTGGTTTCTCTGCTCATCCTCAACCGCCTCACCATGTGAAGTAACAGGTCCCCTCTAGGTACTGCACCTTTGCTCGAATAAACATTCCTATTCTTGTAGATCATTTGACACAAACATTTGTTCCAGGTCTTCCTCAGTGACCCCTTTGCCGGTGCCACAGGATCCCTGACGTCAGCGGGTGTTTATCACATCAGTATTACCAATTTGAGCTTGCTTGATTCTATTAGAAGGTCAAGACGATATTTTCCCACAGTGTACTTCTGTCCTGGTGGTGACACTGTCCATGGACAGGTCAGCCGCCCGATCCTGAAGGAGTGAAGCTCACTTCTTATTTTCATGATCTTTCCTCAGTTGGTTTATAGTTCATCAGACACCAGCGCAAGTTGAATTATGTTTCCTTTTGAGTTGCTTCCATTTGCTGAACCACTAATTTCCAGCATGCATGTTGTAAATAAGCTTCCTTGGGTGATGTGATCTCTTTTTTGATTCTTGTCCGAAAGGTACTATTTCTTTGATTATCAGATTTCATCATCCGTTTAGGTCAGATACAGCAGTCCTCCAGCATGACCATCCTCCTGACAGCCAGATGCTTAAAGTTTTTTCAATGAATTTCGTAGTTTTCAGATTTTACTTTAAACATTATTTGATAAGTGCTTTCCATTGTTATAATGTTCCTGCCGATTGTAGTGGAAAGTTCCCAGATTGACAAGCCAGGTTTTTGCTTGATTTATCTTTTTCCAGTTCTCATCAAAGGTCCCGACCCAGCTGCCCCTTACTGCCAGCTCAGACCACATGTCCTCGGCAGTTGTCAGAAAGATCAATCAAATGAAATTATTTAATGAATATTTCACTGTAGTGCTTTCTGATCTATGATCTCAAACACATTTACTGAAGGACAGGTCACTTCCTACTTAGACTTGCACTAATGTGCCAGGTAAGTCAAATAGATAATTTCTCAATTGTGATTCAATGTTCATGAAAATTCCAATGCTCATTTGAATTCTTTCTTAGTTCCTACTCTTACCCTTAGTTCCATTTGTTCACTCATACTTTCTACTGCTTTCCAGTCAACACAGTCTCAGTCCATATCTTTTTTTCCCAACATGATTTAAGAAAAGCTTTCCAGCATTCCTTTCTGACAAATTTCATGCTATGTATTTTCTAAAACCTTGGCAGTGGCTCCACTCAGGAACTCTGAGCCATACACCAGAAGAATCCGACCAGATAGCATACTCACTGTGAGCGGTGATGATCTGTGTAATGTTGCCCACAGACTACAGGACTGGGCACGCAACTGAGGAGTTCACAACGCTTCTAACTGTGGAGAATCTGCTTTGCATGCTCAGTAGGGTAGATCAAGATCAACTGCGGTTAATTTTATGAGATTATCTCAAATGTTGACAATTTAATCTTATCCAATGAAATGTTAACACATTCTTAATAGGTCTCCTACATCAACAGTTCGACTATTCTAATTAGATTAAGTGTGATATTCTTCAACGAACAATTTCTCTGTCAATGACAATCGAAAATGCCGCAGATGAAAGAATTCCCAACATGAATTTCACTGTAGCATTTGCAGATCTTGAAATATTCTGACATTTACGGTTCCAGAATTCCTGAACCCAGAGCAGTGAAGCGTTCTTGGAATCTCTGAATCAATCTAGTGAAGAACCGCGGTTTTGGGACAGAATAAAACGGTTCCCAGACCCACAGTGAGGAAACCAAAGCCAACAGCCATGCAGGACAGTTTGAACAACAGAGGACATGAAACTTTGCACGTGGTGCAAATGAGTCTTAACACACTCTGGGGGAGAAGGACACTGACTATGATTACAGTTGGTTAGAAAGTAATTCAACAGTGCTTCAGAGTACTTCAAAGTTGACAGCTCACGTGTGTGGTCCCCGTGATTCAGTAGAACATGCTGACTCATCTCACTAGTACATAGTTAGCACTCCTGTAACAGTGTGAATTGGCAGCTGCAGGGTCATGGTTCGTTGTCCAGGGACCAGCAGCTAGCGGGAGTCAGCTAGGGGTAGTAGGAGCGGGTGAAGTGCAGGGTCAGAGCAGGTTAGGTTGAGGTCAGGGTCAGTTGGGGTAGTTGTATGCTGACTCATAGGTTGAATCTTGGGAGTATCAGCACTGCGATTGAGCATAACTGACTAGGTATCTTAACCCCGCCTCTTGTGGGCGATGAGGCTCAGCTGAGACAGACAGGCCAGAGAACGGACAGGAAGTGCAGGAAAAGCATATTTTTTGCGCAGATATCCTATTTAAAATATATATATGTGTATATTCCATCTCTACAAAACACAAATGTTGACAATTTGAATACTTTAAAAATAAAAACCGCAAAATGAATCCCATTGATTGAACACATTTCCCTCCACGTGCAGAAGGAGTTCTCCTGAGGCGATGTCACCCACGCTCCCTTCCACCCCGGCCCCGCCACTCACGCTCCGTCTCCTGCCCACGAGTTCCTGGAACTTTAGCCACAGACATTTATAACTTCTGTCACGCACAGCAGAGCATGTGGACAGCAGGTCTGCTGCTCTGGGTTCACAGAATCAGACGATGAGCTGAAATAATCTGACGGGATGGAAGGAAAACAACAGTAACACAGCGGGACAAAAGAACAGGAATGTGTTATCTCACATGTTCAAACACTTGTGAAGATGTAATGAACACAAAGCTGTCCAATGACACTTCTACGTGAGAAGAGACTCAGATCATTTCACTGGAAAGACATTCCAGCAGGACTGCTGAAGGACGTGTTGCAGCTGGTTGGGTTGGCCATCATCTCCATGAAACACACTCTGCCTGGAGTGAGTAGAGAGGGTGGGCTTCCATCTCTGGCGTGTGCTTGGAGGTCAACATGCTAACATGTATTATGGGATGTTTAGAAGGTTTCATGTTTATCATGATCACCATCTTCATTCATTGTGTTAGCTTGTTAAGATTAGCTAATTAGCACAAAGTAAAAAAACAGCTTAAGCTGTCATCAGTTTGGTGTTTGGTCAAAGAACAAAGTATCGGACCAACGTTGATCAGACGAGACGTTTGGGAATGAAAGTCCAAACTTCAATAGTTAGAAATTATACTCAAAACCACAACAAATAACCTTGTGGTGGTGATGAAGGTCAGAGGCATCCTCTGTGAACATGATGGATGAATGAAAACCCAGTCAGTCGGTTCATCGACTGGAACAAGGGATGTGCCAGCAGATGATGGTTCTGTTGGTACCACAGGGCATCTCTGCAGCCGTGAGGTCAGGGTGAGGGTCAGGGTGAGGGTGAGGGTCAGGGTGAGGGTCAGGGTGAGGGTCAGGGTGAGGAGGTCAAGTGCCAGGGGTCAGGGTCAGGGTGGGGGTCAGGGTGAGGGAGTGTGAGGTCAGGGTGAGGGTCAGGGTGAGGTCAGGGTGAGGTGAGGGTCAGGAGTGAGGTCAGGGTGAGAGTCAGGGTCAGGGTGAGGTCAGGGTGAGGGTGAGGTCGGTCAGGTGAGGGTCAGGGTCCAGGGTCAGGGTGAGGAGGTGAGGGTGAGGGTGAGGGTCAGGGTGAGGGTGAGGTCAGGGTGAGGGTCAGGGTGAGGGTGAGGGTCAGGGTCAGGGTGAGGGTCAGGGTCAGGGTGAGGGTGAGGGTCAGGGTCAGGGTGAGGGTGAGGGTCAGGGTGAGGGTCAGGGTGAGGGTGAGGGTGAGGGTCAGGGTCAGTGTCAGGGTGAGGGTCAGGGTGAGGGTCAGGGTCAGGGTGAGGGTCAGTGTCAGGGTGAGGGTGAGGGTCAGGGTCAGGGTGAGGGTGAGGGTCAGGGTCAGTGTCAGGGTGAGGGTGAGGGTCAGCAGCAGGAACACAAACACCTCGATACTGGTCACTGTCAGCCTGCAACCAGGAGATGAACTGGTCAACAACAAAGGAGCCTCTCAGGTGGACTGGTTTCACCGACATGTTCAGGACTCCACGGCCCTGGAGTCCTGAACATGTCGGGGCGTCGACCTTTATAACCTTTGGATGTGGATATTTTATCTGAATAGTACATTTATGTTGCTTTGCAAGGTTTCAAATCACAACTCAACAGAAAAATACAATCAGCTGTTTCAGAATTGAAAACGTGGTGAACTGATTTTTTGTTGATTTATTTAATTGTGTAGCACTCAAGGAAGAGAATACTTTAAAACCTTGTTTCTTCTTTCAACTTATATGAATGAGATAGACATGAAACAAAATTAATTAGATAAAGGTCACAGCCTCGTTGAGGAAGGTCACAGCCTCGTTGGTGAAGGTCACAGCCTCGTTGGGGAAGGTCACAGCCTCGTTGGGGAAGGTCACACCCTCGTTGGGGAAGGTCACAGCCTCGTTAGGGAAGGTCACAGCCTCATTGGGTAAGGTCACACCCTCGTTGGTGAAGGTCACAGCCTCGTTGGGGAAGGTCACAGCCTCATTGGTGAAGGTCACAGCCTCGTTGGTGAAGGTCACAGCCTCGTTGGGAAGGTCACAGCCTCGTTGGTGAAGGTCACAGCCTCATTGGTGAAGGTCACAGCCTCGTTGGGGAAGGTCACAGCCTCATTGGTGAAGGTCACAGCCTCGTTGGGGAAGGTCACAGCCTCATTGGGGAAGGTCACATCCTTGTTGGGTAAGGTCACAGCCTCGTTGGGGAAGGTCACAGCCTCATTGGGGAAGGTCACAGCCTCGTTGGTGAAGGTCACAGCCTCGTTGGGAAGGTCACAGCCTCGTTGGGGAAGGTCACAGCCTCGTTGGGGAAGGTCACAGCCTCATTGGTGAAGGTCACAGCCTCGTTGGTGAAGGTCACAGCCTCGTTGGGGAAGGTCACAGCCTCGTTGGGGAAGGTCACAGCCTCGTTGGGGAAGGTCACAGCCTCGTTGGGGAAGGTCACAGCCTTGTTGGGTAAGGTCACAGCCTCGTTGGGGAAGGTCACAGCCTTGTTGGGGAAGGTCACAGCCTCATTGGGGAAGGTCACAGCCTCGTTGGGGAAGGTCACAGCCTTGTTGGTGAAGGTCACAGCCTCATTGGGAAGGTCACAGCCTCGTTGGGGAAGGTCACAGCCTCATTGGGGAAGGTCACAGCCTCGTTGGGGAAGGTCACAGCCTCATTGGGGAAGGTCACAGCCTCGTTGGGGAAGGTCACAGCCTCATTGGGGAAGGTCACAGCCTCATTGGGGAAGGTCACAGCCTCGTTGGGGAAGGTCACAGCCTCGTTGGGGAAGGTCACAGCCTTGTTGCCTCACTGAAGCAGAACTCTTGATTCCTGGAGTGAAACTCATCAGCTCAGCACTTTGGATGCAAGAAAGTCTAAAATATAGTTTTGCAGACGACAGAGTAAGGCCTTCATTATCTGATTTAAAACCACAAGAAAATAAGCATCAGAAACCCAAACACTGATCTACGGCCACACCGGCTAAAACAAACACAGGGATCAGTGGACTCAGACACCACACACACACACACACTCACACACACACACACACTCACACACACACACACACACTCACACACACACACACTCACACACACTCACACACACACTCACACACACACACACACACACACACACTCACACACACACACAGACTTGGTTACTTGAGTAAATCAAACATGTTCTTCTTATTCTATGTATGTCCGTATCTGTATAAATAGCGAGACTATTCTTAAAGTCGTGACATGCTTCTGTGGGCGTGTTGCCGTCTCGTTGGTCCTGGAGCAATAAAGAGGAGGTCCTGTGTGCTCAGCATACTGCAGAGCATGTAATTAACTATAACTGGGGCCTTAACCCTATATGCCCTCTTTTTTTAAGCGTAAGGATATTTCTTCAAAGCATATCGCTCCGGGAGGTTGACTGGATGTGATTGGTTGTCACGGGACCTTCCAGTGTATAAGAGGCCTCCACGTTGGAGATGAAGGAGATTCCTCTCCATCACTGGCAGACACGTCTTCTTCGGCTTCTCTCTGCTCCAGGACAAAAGGTGAGATGGATTTTTCACATGCCAACAATTTTAGAAACATATTCCTGCACATATTATAGGTCTTGAAGCCAATTATCTCCACAAACATGTTCTCTTATTCAGATCCTGTGTTTTGGATTCGGTAGGACCAATCACGATGAAGCTGCTGGTGTTTACGCTGTGCCTGCTGGCCACTGCCCTGGCTGCTCCGGTGAGTCGTTCCTGACCGTGATTTAAATGATTTAAACCCTTCCAGCTGAAGCTTTGAAACAGGGTTAGGGTTAGAGAAAAGAGCATCACGTGTTCTCCTGCTTGCTCTGCAGGTGGCGGAGAGCGACAGCAATGAGGACAAAGTAAGACTTTGTGCGTGTCTGTGTGTGTGTGTCTGTGTGTGTGTGTGTGTGTGTGTCTGTGTGCGTGTATGTGTGTGTGTCTGTGTGTGTGTGTGTGTCTGTGTCTGTGTGCGTGTCTGTGTGTGTCTGTGTGTGTGTCTGTGTGTGTCTCTGTGTGTGTCTGTGTGCATGTCTGTGTGTGTATCTGTGTGTGTGTCTGTGTGTGTGTGTCTGTGTGTGTGTCTGTCTGTGTGTCTATAATAGTGTATGTCTGGCCAGTAGTAATGTGTATGTGTGTCTGTGTCTAACATAGTGTGTGTCTGTCTGTGTGTCTGTGTGTGTGTCTGTGTGCGTGGCATGTGGCAGCATGTCGTCATGGCAGCGGCATGGTCTTGGCTTCAGCGCATGTCTAGAGATGTCTGCTATTTTCTCAGCAAGTTGCAGCATACGCTAATGAGGCCCTGAGGTGGATGGAGATGTACAGGCTGTACCAGCAGCAGCAGGTAGTGGGGTTCATTGTAGTTTATTGGAGTTCATTGGGGTTCATTGTGGTTCATTGGGGTTCATTGGAGTTCATTGGGGTTCATTGGGGTTCATTGGGGTTCATTGGGGTTCATTGGAGTTCATTGGGGTTCATTGGGGTTCATTGGGGTTCATTGGAGTTCATTGGGGGTTCATTGGGGTTCATTGGAGTTCATTGGGGTTCATTGGGGTTCATTGGGATTCATTGGGGTTCATTGGAGTTCATTGGGGTTCATTGGGGTTCATTGGGGTTCATTGGGGTTCATTGGGGTTCATTGGAGTTCATTGGGGTTCATTGGGGTTCATTGGGGTTCATTGGGGTTCATTGGAGTTCATTGGAGTTCATTGTAGTTTATTGGAGTTCATTGGGGTTCATTGGGGTTCATTGGGGTTCATTGGAGTTCATTGGGGTTCATTGGGGTTCATTGGGGTTCATTGGAGTTCATTGGGGTTCATTGGGGTTCATTGGAGTTCATTGGAGTTCATTGGGGTTCATTGGGGTTCATTGGAGTTCATTGAGGTTCATTGGGGTTCATTGGGGTTCATTGGGCTTCATTGGGGTTCATCGGGGTTCATTGGGGTTCATTGGAGTTCATTGGAGTTCATTGTAGTTTATTGGGGTTCATTGGGGTTCATTGGGGTTCATTGGAGTTCATTGGGGTTCATTGGGGTTCATTGGAGTTCATTGGGGTTCATTGGAGTTCATTGGGGTTCATTGGGGTTCATCAGAATCAGAATCAGAAACAGTTTTATTGCCAGGAATGTTTTCACAAACAAACGAGGAATTTTTTTTGGTGGAAGGTGCAACATTTGGACATGACAAACAAACAACAATCAACACGACAGAAAGACAACAAATAATGTGAAGTGTTTGGGTGTGTGCTTCAAGTGGTGTGTTTTAGTTAAAGTGCATGTTAAAGTGACGTGTGGAGGAGGGAAGAAGGAGGAGGGAGGAGGGTGGGAGGAGGAAGAGGAAGGAGGCGGGAAGAGGGAGGAAAAGGAGGTGTTAGTCCTGGGCGTGACAGTCAGTCAGTCCGGGTTCCATTGATGAGCCCGACTGCCGACGGGGAAAAACTTTTGGTGTGGGGAGGTCTTTGTCATGATGGACCGCAGCCTCCTCCCCGAGGGAGGGACTCGAACAGGGAGTGTCAGGGTGGGAGGGGTCAGCGACAATCTTTTCAGCCCCTTCAGTGACCTGGAAGTGAACAGGACCTGGAGGAAAGGCAGATTACTGCAACGATAACCCTCTCGGCGGCGGATGATGCTCTGCAGCCTGCGCTTGTCTTTGGCTGTGGCTGCAGGGTGCCAGACGGTGATGGAGGAGCAGATGATGGACTCAACGATGGCCGTGTAGAATTGTACCATCATTCTCCCTGGCAGGTTGAATTTCCTCAGCTGCCTCAGGAAGAACATCCTCTGCTGGGCCTCATTGGGGTTCATTGGGATTCATTGGGGTTCATTGGGGTTCATTGGAGTTCATTGGGGTTCATTGGGGTTCATTGGGGTTCATTGGAGTTCATTGTAGTTTATTGGAGTTCATTGGGGTTCATTGGGGTTCATTGGGGTTCATTGGGGTTCATTGGAGTTCATTGGGGTTCATTGGAGTTCATTGGAGTTCATTGGGGTTCATTGGGGTTCATTGGGGTTCATTGGAGTTCATTGAGGTTCATTGGGGTTCATTGGGGTTCATTGGGCTTCATTGGGGTTCATTGGAGTTCATTGGAGTTCATTGGGGTTCATTGGGGTTCATTGTAGTTTCACACAAAAAGAACATTCAGATCATTTGGCATCAATCACAATTAAAATCATGAATCTGTATCTTTTCAGGGAGTCG
>NW_026613262.1:1815685-1820685 GCF_029220125.1 Pseudoliparis swirei
AACAAAGTTGTTACTGACATTTGTTTTGTCCACTGAAAAACAAATAATGAACTTTCCACTGTAAGTCACTAGAGGTTAACCCCCCCCCACACACACACACACACACACACACACCTACACACACACACACACACCTACACACCTCACACACACACCTGCACACCACACCTACCTCACACCTGCACACACACACACACCACACACCTCTACACACACACCTCACTACACCTGACACCTCTGGTGCACACCTCTGAACACACACCTCACTGAACACACACCTCTGCACACCTCACACACACACACCTCTTACCTCCTGAACTGCCTCTGTTTACCACATGCCTCACACCACACACACCTGCCACACACCTCCTGACACACCTCATTGCCTCACACACACACACCTCTTTACCTCCTGCCACCTCCTGCCTCTTTGCCTCACACACTGCACACACCACACACACACACCTCACCTGCACACCTCACACACCCTCCCACCACACCTCACCACACACACCACCCTCCACCACACACACCTCACACACACACACCTCACACACACACCTCACATACCTCACTGCACACCTCACACACACCTCACACACACACCTCACACACACACACACCTCCCAGACACACCTCACACACACCTCACACACACCTCTACACACACACACACACACCTCACAGACACACACCTCACACACACCACACACACACCTCACACACACACACACACACCTCACACACACACACACCTCACACACACACCTCACACACACACACACCTCCCAGACAGCGAGAAGGACCTGTAAGCAAAGACACATGGATCACGAGTCCGGCCTGCAGCGTCTTCAGAGGAAGAAGAGATTCGTGCCGCGTGTCGTCTCCGCCTCCACAACAACGATGAGGAGAGATGATGGAGCCACAGGCATCACACCTTTACCTGATGAACCGGAAGGTCATTTACCAAGTGACTATTAAATGTGTTCATTCATCATTTTCCAGGGAGAACAAGAAAGAAAGAAGAAAAGAGAAGAAAGAGAAGAAAGAGAAGTAAGAGAAGAAAGAGAAGAGAAGAAAGAGAAGAAAGAGAAGTAAGAGAAGAAAGAGAAGAAAGAGAAGTAAGAGAAGAAAGAGAAGAAAGAGAAGTAAGAGAAGAAAGAGAAGTAAGAGAAGAAAGAGAAGTAAGTGAAGAAAGAGAAGAAAGAGAAGTAAGAGAAGAAAGAGAAGAAAAGATAGAAAAGAGAAGAAAAGAGAAATAAGAAGAAGAAAGAGAAATGAGAAGAAGAAGTAAGGAAAATGGTGAAGAAAGAGAAGAAAGAGAAGTAAGAGAAGTAAGAGAAGAAAGAGAAGAAAGAGAAGTAAGAGAAGAAAGAGAAGTAAGAGAAGAAAGAGAAGAAAGAGAAGTAAGAGAAGAAAGAGAAGAAAGAGAAGTAAGAGAAGTAAGAAGAGAAGTAAGAAGAAAAGAAAGAGAAGAAAGAGAAGTAAGAGAAGAAAGAGAAGAAAGAGAAGTAAGCACATTGTGTTATCTTACAAACCAAAAAGCAAATATATCTTTTTTTTAAAGTCACAGGAGGTACAGTATGATGTAATGTATTAATGTCTGTTCTATATAGAAAGAGATGGTGACGAAGGAAGAAAAGGAGGCAAAGGAAAAGGAAGAGAGGGAAAAGGAGAAAGAAAAGGACAAGTGAGTGCATCATTCAGTCACTTCCTCATTCTTTCACTTTCATATATTGACACTTCCTCTCCACAGACCCAAGGAGTTGTTTGTCATCAACCCTGCTGGGAACTTGTATTACAACTGGCTGTTCATCATCACCCTCCCCGTCATGTACAACTGGACCGTGATCATCGCCAGGTGACTTCTAGCCGTCAGGGATTCATGTCCCTCAGTTCAAGTCCTCTCCATGAGGGTGACATGTGTCACATGGCGTCACCAAGCTGGTTCAGACCTTTGTTCTGTCCAGAGCTGAGGGAAGTGTGCTCATGTGATTCCACTGGGGCTGAACACTTCAAATGTACACAACCTAACCCTAACCCCAAGCCTAAGTCTAAACCTAAACCTAACCCTAAGCCTAACTTCCTGCTGATGTGTTCTGAAACCAGGGCTAGCTTTGAGGAGCTGCAGCATGACTACATCATGTACTGGGTTCCTTTGGACTACACCTCAGACGTCATCTATCTGGCGGATATGTTCTTCAGGACCCGAACAGGTGAGTGTGTTTGTGTCGTCGTCCCACTGCAGCTCCACAAGGAAAGGCTGTCAGGGGAAACACGAAGAAGACCTTCTGATTCAAAAGAGATACAACTGATGTCATGAACGTGGACTGCTGAAGTCTCATTGTCGCTGCTGGCAGGCATTGTTCACATGCAGATGAACAACCTTCCATTGTGGCGGCATGAGGAAGTGATTGTGTGACAGAAGAACAGGAACATTGATGACAACCGGAATGTGTGTTGCAATGAGGGAGTGTGAACTAACCCTTGAAACACATCCGATACAACATATTGATCCTTTTTGAAGATAATAAGCCATTGTTTCACAAATGTGAATCACAGTAGATTTGATTCTTTTGGGACACTGAGCAACAGAAAGATAGATAGATAGATAGATATATACTTTATTAATCCCCAAGGGGAAATTTGTCACTCAGTTACCAACTGCTCCAAATCATGAGCACATTTACAACAAATCAATTGCATGAATTGTGATGTTCCTTTGTATATGAACGGATCATCAAAGGAAGCCGACTGGTTGAAAAGTGATCTGGTAACTTCCATGATGATCATCTGTGTTTAATCGAGTGAAGATTGTTGCAATAACAGGGAATACTTTTGCTTTGCATTCAAACGTCTCTCAGATTTTCACTTTCACGCATGAAAAATAAAACTTGAACTTATTGTGTCTTTAAACCTTTTCCTCTGATTGCAGGATTCCTTGAGCAAGGCCTGATGGTGAAAGATAAGAAACTGCTACGCGATCGCTACATCAATAGCTTCCAGTTCCGTCTGGATTTCATCTCCATGCTGCCCACTGACTTCCTTTATTTATTCCTCGGCCTCGACTACCCAGAGATCCGCCTCAACAAGCTGCTGAGAATCAGCCGCTTGATGGAGTTCATCACGAGAACAGAAACTAAAACCAACTACCCCAACCTCTTCCGCATTGGAAACTTGATCATGTACATCCTCATTATCATCCACTGGAACGCTTGCTTCTTCTTCTCTTTCTCCAAGTACATTGGTTTTGGTGCTGACGACTGGGTGTACCCGGCTCTGGATGATCCTGATCAGCCTGCGTTTGGGGAGTTTGGGAGGAAGTATTCTTTCTGCCTCTACTGGTCCACTCTGACCCTGACTACCATTGGGGAAACGCCACCTCCAGCACTGGACTCTGAATTTATCTTCCATGTGGTTGACTTTTTAGTGGGGGTCTTGATCTTTGCCACCATCGTAGGAAACATTGCCACCATGATCTCCAATATGAATGCTGCCCAAACTCAGTTTCAGTCCCGAATTGACAACATCAAGCAGTACATGCAGGTAGACCTCTTTTTTCCACTCAAATAATTGGAACAAAACACATTAAAGCAATCGGTTCTTTGATTATACGTTGAAAGTTTGTGTTTTCCCTTCGTTCGCAGGTCCGAAAGGTTGACAAGGTTCTCGAGATGCGAGTTATCAAATGGTTCGATTACCTGTGGAATAACGGCAAAGCACAGAATGAAAGAGAGGTCCTGCGGTATCTTCCGGACAAGCTCAAGGCTGAGATCGCCATCCAAGTCCACATGGACACGCTCAGGAAAGTTCGTATTTTTGCCGACTGTGAGGCCGGCCTCCTGATCGAGTTGGTGCTCAAGCTGCAGCCACAGGTGTTCAGTCCTGGAGACTACATCTGCAAAAAGGGCGACATCGGCCGAGAGATGTACATCATCAAAGATGGAAAACTTGCAGTCGTTGCTGACGACGGCGTCACCCAGTTTGTGGTGTTGGGAAGTGGCAGCTATTTCGGGGAGATCAGTATTCTTAATATTAAAGGCAGCAAAGCAGGCAACCGGCGAACGGCAAACATCCGCAGCATCGGATACTCGGACCTCTTCTGCCTGTCCAAGGACGACCTGATGGAGTCGCTGCTCGAGTACCCGGACGCCAAAGGCATGCTGGAGGACAAAGGCCGGGAGATCCTGATGAAAGATAACCTGATAGATCTGGACCCGGCGAACATCATGCCCGAGGCCAAGGAGCTGGAGGGGAGCGTCACCAAGCTGTACAGCACGATGGAGCTGATGCAACTCAAGCTGAAGAAGAGCCTGGGGAAGTACAAGAACACGGACACGGCTCTGAGACATCGCATCGCATATCTGGAGCACCGCACAGGAGAGGAAGTGGAAGACGAGGATGAAGAGGAAGAAGAGATGAAAAGGGAAGAGAAAGAGGTGGAAGCGGAAGAGAAGGAGAAAGAAGAAGAGGAAAAGGGTGAGGAGATGAAAGAAGACAAAGAAGAAGGTGAAGAGGAAAAGAAGGAAGAGGCAAAAGAAGAGGAGAAAAGATAAACTATAGTTTCTGTAAAGTACTTTTATAATTAGACCCACAAAGACATCTTACTGGACTTTCTTCTTCTGTACGAGACAAAGAAACAACTGGAGACACTGGCAGAAACACCCACTCAAAGATATCACCATTGTGTTGCTTATGACTGGTATCCATGGCGACCGAGGGGAATGAGTGAGGCATTCGACGTGCTGATCGCGCTCCTGCAGAGACGATATGGTTCTGATTATAATTCCTGTAAATAGTGTCAGGACTTCTTGTCTCATAGACAGTGAGATGGGATTCTGGTAAATCATGGTTCTGTAATTGTACAACTGTCAAAGAACATTCCACAAGCTTCATGGTGGGTCCTGGTGTCAAAGCACATTTTAACCCTAAGCCATTTGGAACATCTTATAACACCCCTTAAAACGTTCACCTATAGGTTCATTTTAAACCATCATTAC
>NW_026613262.1:1825685-1838879 GCF_029220125.1 Pseudoliparis swirei
AGCCGTCCACCAGAGTCCTCAAGCGTCCCTCCGCTCATCTCCGATGAGTTTCTCAGCAGAGAGCTCTCCGCACGGAAAGCTGGTCTCCCGATGAGAGATCTCATCATCTCGCCGGGGTTCAAGAGAGCAAGATGAATCACATCATGAGTTACCGTAGATCGGTTTATATGATACTCGGCGACGGGCCGGAGTTAAACCTGCGCTTCAGCGTCAAGATGATAAGTGCTTTCATTGCGAGGAGGGGCACCGAGGTCTGTTCAGCGAGGCGACCCTGCGCCAGCTGGTCCCGGGCTCGGGTCCGTCCGCTGCACCAGCGTGGGAACAGCAGGCGGCTGCCGCTGCGCGGCTGCGAGAGCGGCGTCTCTGAGAGGAGGCGCGGCGGGCGGCCGGCGGCTGGTAGCGAAGCGGCGCCACGATTCCAACGGAGATGGTGAGTATGAATGAGGTGAGGGTGGGGATGGGGAAGAGGGTGGCGAGAGGGGGGAGCCTGGACAGGGCAGTGAGAAGCCAGGCTGTGGGTGGAGTCGGGAAGCGAGGAAAAAGAAAAGCGGACCAAGAAATGGAGGATGTGGTGGGATGGGGATCTGCCAAGAGCAGTGGGGTGAGGCTGTGGGTGAGGTGGGAAGTGGGAGGAGGAAGGAAAAACAAGAAAAGAAGGGGAAAAAACAAACAAAAAGATTTAAAAACAACAAAAATATTGGTGATGGTGGTGATGGTGCACGGGCTTAGAGGTGGAAGGCGTGGGAGTGGGGTGGAGAATAATGAGGAAAGTGGGAAAGAGGAGGAAAAGGAAATAAAGACGAGGACAAGGGTGGTGAGAAGCCCATGGGAGGGGTAGGGAAGGTGGGTGGAGGCGAAGAGGTGGAGGAGGAGCGGTGCAGAGGAAGAGGGGGCAGAGTAGAGATGGATGAGGAGGAAGCAGGGGCGAAAGGGCCCCAAAAGAAAGAAGAGCGGCCAGAGGCCAAGGCCAGCAGGGTGGGAGAGGAGGAGGAGGAGTCAGGGGCAGGGCGGTGGAGGACAGCAGTGATGAGGAGGGGCAGTACAGCGACTCTCCTCTAATTTTAACAAACAGTCAAGCTCAAAAACTTCACACAGTGGATGAAATAAGCCAGTTTTTACACAGAACAAAAAACAAAAGGAAAGTGGAGGTCAGGATCACTTCCTGACCTCGTGGTTTTGTACAGTCTTGCAGATATTATATGAAAAGAAAAAGTTTGAAAAAGCAAGAGGTTTTAGGATTAAAAGATTTTACTCAAAGTAAAGGAGTGCATCCAGCAGGGGGTGGAGAGCTCCAATGTGGGTTTTATTTGATTTGTTGATTTTAAGTTTTATTTGTTTTAAACTCTTTTCTTTAATGAACACATTCAGAGTCGGAGTTTTAAACGTAAATGGCGAGGGACAGTAAGAAGAGAACATCAATTTATGAATTTAACAAGATGAAAGCCAACGTGTTCTCTTCTTACAAGAGAGACGACAGCGACAGCACCAACGAGGCAGACTGGAGGAGGGAGTGGGAAGTTCTCCTGAGCCACAACACCAACCTCAGCGGAGGTGGGCTTCCTCTTCTCCAGGGCTTTCAGCTCACGGTCACTGGAGGTCAAACATCGTGGAGAGGGAGGCTGTTCTTTGTGAAAGCACGGTTCGACCTTTTTTAATGTTGTTTTAATTAATGTCTATGCTCCAACAACCGGGGCAGAGAGGAGCTGTTTTATCCAAAATTAATGATGTTTTAAATGACTGTGCCTCGGAGGATTTTTATTCTTGGGGGGATTTTAACTGCACAGAGGATGATTTTAAAGACAGAAATCACAGAGCCACATCCAGCTTTACAGCAGGTGCTGAGGAGGCTGGTCCATTCTCATGGCCTGGTGGACGTGTGGAGAAGGATGCATCCGGCCTGCCGACAGTACACATGGTCCACGTTAGGAGGAAGGATCTCCTCAGCCAGGTTAGACCGTATTTATGTTTTAAGCACCATTTTAGTATTTTTAAAATGTGCAGCATTGTTCGCTGGTTTTACTGATCACTCTTTGGTTTTATGTCATGTTTTTATCAAGAACTTTTTACCCAGGAGCGCATATTGGCATTTTAATACAGTTTTAACTTTCGATAGGAGTTTTAGAGAGGTGTTGTTTATATTTTGGGGCATTTTAGGCTGAGGAAGAGTGATTTTAATAATCTTAGGCAGTGGTGGGACCGTGGTAAGGTAGAAATTAAGCTCCTTTGTCAGCAGCACACTTTCAACGTCACTAGAGACGTCACCAGATGTATGAAGGACCTGGAGACTGAGATAGTGGACCTAGGAAAGTTTAAGCGAGTCCACAGGAGATCGAGGACATATTGAAGTCCTCAAAGTAAAAAGCGGCTCGCCGACCTGTTCAGTTAAAGTACAAGGCGCACTGGTCAGGTCCCGATTCAGACCATCAAGGAGAATGGACACTCCCTCTAGCTTCTTCTTGGCCTGGAGAAGAGGAGTGGGCAGGGCGAGTGATCCACTCACTGCTGGCAGCGGACGCAGGGCAGCGGTTGTGGAGCCAAAGCCAGATCCGGGAAGCGAGCGGTGGGGTTTTACCTCCCTTTATGCCACTGAGTATGGGGAGGAGGGAGAGTGGTGGAGGGCTCTGTGGGGGAGCTGCCCCAGGTCTCTGAGGAGACTAATGAGGAGCCCGACAGACCCATACCCCCCCAAGAGCTGAAAGCTGCCCTGCAGGGAATGCAGGGAGGCGCGCCTCGCATCGACGGCCTCCCGCTGAATTCAACAAGAAATACTGGGATGTCCTCGGAGGGACATCCTAGATGCGCTTCAACGAGTCTGGCCTCTGGTTCCATGCCGATGTCCTGCGGAGGGCAGTGCTGACGCTACTGCGAAAGGGAAACCCAGAGGACATCGGTAACTGGCGCCCTGTGTCTCTGCTGTGTGGATTACAAGCTTCTGTCAGGGTCCTGGCCTCAGGCTGAGGGGGAGCTATGGAGCAGGTCCTCCATCGGGACCAGACCTACTGTGTGCCCGGCAGGTCCATGGTGGATAACGGCCCACCTCATTCTGGGATATTTTGGAGGTCTCCAGCTCGTTGGGTATGGATACTGGTCTGATTTCTCTAGATCAGGAAAGGCTTTTTGACCCGCGTTGAACACGGTTTCCTCTGGAAAGTTCTGGGGAAGTTTGGGTTCAGCGCTGGTTTATAGCTAAGATCAAGGTGTTGTACAGTAATGTTGAGAGTGTGCTGAAGATAAACGGCAGGCTGTGTGCTCCTTTTAGAGTGAGTAGAGGGGTCCGGCAGGGCTGTGCTCTGTCCGGGATGTTTCACGCACTCTCCTCGAGCCCTCCTCATTAAAATACGCCTAGCCTACATGGTTTGTTTTACCTGGTTTTAGTAAGAGAATGATTTATCAGCGTATGACGAGTTGTTGTTTTATTAAGAATCAAAGTGATGTAAACCTTTTAAATCAAATAGTACATGATTTTGTACGGCATCATCAGCGGTGAACTGGAAAGCGAAGCCCTCGCTGTGGGGAGTGGCGTGGCTCCCGGTTCTTCCACAAAACTCATATGGAAGACGGACGGTTTTAAATATTTAGGAATATACCTGGGCAAACCGAGCATGGTCCAGAAGAACTGGGAGGCGCCACAGAGAAGATAGAGGGGAAACTTTCCAAGTGGAAGTGGCTGCTCCCCCAGATGTCTTTTAAAGGTAGAGTACTGGTTTTAAACAATGTTATTGCATCCCAACTGTGGCACAGGTTGACCTGTTTAGACCCTCCCTCAGGCTTCTTAGCCAACATACAAAGGAAAATGGTGGATTTCTTTTGGGAGGGTCTACACTGGGTGCCACAGGGGGTGGTGTTTTTAACTAGAGAGGAGGGGGGACAGGGCCTTGTCCACCTGGCCAGCCGGA
Organism: Pseudoliparis swirei; assembly: GCF_029220125.1. NCBI lineage: Eukaryota > Metazoa > Chordata > Actinopteri > Perciformes > Liparidae > Pseudoliparis > Pseudoliparis swirei. The sequence continues at coordinate 1,829,582 of NW_026613262.1, forward strand.
CGGCCACTTTTAGATTGTAGTTTGTTCAGAAGTTTTTAACGAGTCCGGGGTGTTTAGTGTGGCGAGACGTGGCCAGCTGCATCCTCAGACGCTGCTGACAACCTAGGGCTGGATACTGCTCTGTTTTAATAGACCCCAGCTTTTTTAAAACTAAGTGGGCTGCCTCCTTTTTTATCAGGGTGTTTTTTTAAGTCGTGGGCCCTTTTAGAGCAGAAAGGTGCCCACAGTCTGACTCTCTGTTCTGGTTGTTGAGAGAACCATTAATTCACGGGCAAAACTAGACATTAGCAGCAGCGTCACCCTGGACTAACGGGCGCTGCTGCAACAAAGACCCTTTCTCTGCAGCAGCTGGTGGATGCAGTGGGGCGGCGCTGAGCGACCCCGGCCCTGGGCTCCTGCTGGGTCTGCATTCCGACCGGGTGGCGAGAGGCTCCTGGGAGCTGTGGGAGGCAGAGGCTGGCCGATTGGAGAGGAGGCCTCCCTCAGCGACTACAGCAGCAGAGCAGAGTCGGACCCTGCAGACCCTTCCCAGGGGCTAGGGGACTCACCGCCCCCTGCTGAGAACGAGCCACCCAGAAAACTGCACACTGAACAAAGCAGACAAGAAGACTTTGTATTTAACCTCGTGAAAAGAGCATCAACAGGTCCAGACTGTGTAACAGACCGCCCACTGTGTGGTCAGAGAGACTTGGGCATGGAGGCCCTGGCCGCAGTGGGGGTCCTATACAAGCCTCCCTAAAGAAAAGGACCGCTGACCTCCAGTGGCGGATTTTACACGGTGCTGTCGCGTCCAACGCTTTTATTTCGGTAATCAATCCCGCTGTCCTGAGCCAGTGCCTTCTAGACCTCCGGGAGACTATTTACCATGTTTTTTAAGAGTGTAAGAGACTTTTGAGTTTCTTCGCTCTTTTAACAGTGGTTTTAGTCTTTTAAGTGTGGTTTTGACAGAAAGGTTTTTATCATGGGAGCTGCCTACAAAAACAGAAAAGAAAAGTGGCAGCTCTAAATTTTTTATCCGTGAAGCGAAAATGGCAATTTATTTAACTAGGGAAGTCCGGGTGGAAAACAGAGAGGGGCAGGAGGCCAAGGCAGTGTGGCTCTGTAACATCAGAGCCAGACTCTGGCTGGAGTTCAGGTTTTACAAACACATTGGAGACCTGGATGCTTTTAAACAACGCTGGTGTTTTAAAGATATTGTTTGTTCTGTGGTAGAGGAGGAGCTGGAGTTTGCACCACTTTTTATTCGGTAAAACATGTTTTCTTTTTTTAATGTTTTTAATGTTTTGTTTGTTTGCTTTTATTTTAAATAACCTGATTTTTAAAACACTTTATTTGTAGAGAAACGTTGTGATGGAAAAAATGTAAATAAAGTGTTTTTAAAAAATCAAATCTCTCTCCCTCCCTCTCTCTCTGTCTCTCTGTCTCTGTCTCTGTCTCTCTCTCTGTCTCTCTCTGTCTCTCCCTCCCTCTCTCTCTCTCTCCCTCTCTCTCTCCCTCTGTCTCAGTTCACGCTGAGCGTCAGAGCGACAGGGTGTGTGTTTGAGAGCTGTGGAGCGTTGTCTGTGTGTTTCTCTCTTCTCTATTCTTTCATAGTTGTGTGTATTTAGTTTATGTGGTGTAATAGTTGGTTTCACAGTAGTTTAATTTGTTTGGTGATTAGTTGGGTTTTTCTCTGGGTGTCTTCCCGCTGCATGTGCCTCACGGGCTGGTCAAAGCGTGCGGAATGTTTGGTCCCCCCGCTGCTCACGAGGAGACACGGTATGAAGATTGCCGGTGACTCCTCGTGCAGCGTGGAGGAATTGGCTCGGGCAGTCGGGAAGAAAGTCGGGTTCGGCAGCGTGAAGTCCGCCGCCAAGATGAACGGCCTGTTGCTCGTGATCTTCCTGGATCAGGTGGGGAAGGTGAGCCGTGGTAGAGGAGGGCTCTCGGTGGAGATTTGTTTTGTGGAGGTGTTTCCGCTGGACCAGCCATTCCACCAGAGTCCTCGTGTCAACGTCCTCCGCCATCTCCGATGAGTTTTCAGCAGAGAGCCTCCCGCACGGAAGACTGGTCTCCCGATGGGAGAGATCCTATCGGGGTTCAAGGAGAGCTCGATGAAGCACATCATGAGTCACGTGGATCGGTTTATATGATACTCAACCACCAGGCCGCTGGAGTTAAACCTGCGCTTCAGCGTCAGAGTAGATGATGTTAATTATAACGCCTCTGCATGGCCTTCATCGGGCGGCGAAGTGCTTTCATTCTAAGGGAGGAGGGCACACCGGGCCCAGGTCTGCTGCGTAGCGAGAGAGAAGGCCATTAATTCACGGGCAAAACTGGACATTAGCAGCAGCCACCCCTGGGCTAGCGCGCTGCTGCGAACAAAGACTCTTTGCCTGCAGCAGTTGGTGGATGCAGTGGGGCCGACGCTGAGCGACCCCGGCCCTGGGCTCCTGCTGGGGATGCATTCCGACTGGGTGGCGAGGGAGGCTCCTGGAGCTGTGGGAGGCAGAGGCTGACGGGTTGGAGAGGAGCCTCCTCAACGACTACAGCCAGCAGAGAACAGAGCCGACCTCGCGGACCCCTTCCCAAACATCTCCTCAGCCGGGCTAGGGGGACTCACCGCCCCTGCTAAAGACAACCCACCCAGAAAACTGCACACTGAACAAAGCAGACAAGAAGACTTTGTATTTAACCTTGTGAAGAGTATCAACAGGTCCAGACTGTGCAACAGACCGCCCACTGTGTGGTCAGAGAGACTTGGGCATGGAGGCCCTGGCCCGCAGTGGGGGTCCTATACAAGCCTCCCTGAAGAAAAGGACCGCTGACCTCCAGTGGCGGATTTTTAAGACGTGTGCTGTCGCTGGCCCAATGCTTTTATATTTACATTCGTATTAATCCGCTGTCCTGAGCCAGTGCCCCTTCTACACTGGGAGACTATTTACCATGTTTTAACGAGTGTAAGAGACTTTGAGTTTCTTCGCTCTTTTAACATTGGTTTTAGTCTTTTAATGTGTTTTTACAGAGAAGGTTTTTATCATGGAGCTGCCTACAAAAAACAGAAAAAGAAAAGTGGCAGCTCCTACATTTTTTATCAGGCGAAGCAAAAATGGCAATTTATTGAACCAGAAAATCCCGGGTGGAAAACAGAGAGGGGCAGGAGGCCGGGGCAGTGTGGCTCTGCAACATCAGAGCCAGACTCTGGCTGGAGTTCAGGTTTTATAAACACATTGGAGACCTGGATGCTTTTAAACAACGCTGGTGTTTTAACGGTATTGTTTGTTCTGTGGTGGAGGAGGAGCTGGTGTTTGCACCACTTTTTATGAGGTAAAACATGTTTTATTTGTTTTTAATGTTTTTTTTGGTTGTGGTGTTTTTTATTTTAAACAACCTGATTTTTTTAAAGCACTTTATTTTTAAGAAGCTATGTAAAAGCTGAAAAAATGTGAAAAAGTGTCTCTCTCTCCCTCCCTCCCTCTCTATCTCTCTCTGTCTCTCTCTCTCTGTCTCTGTCTCTCTCTCTCTCTGGTTGATCCTGATAAGTGGGCATCACATGTCATAATGTTTTGATGAAGAGATTAGACTGATGAAGAACATCATGACACCTGCATGTGTGGAGAAGCTGCAGAGTGTCTGTGTGAGGTGTGGTCCTCCTCCTCCTCCTTGTCACTGTGTGAGGTGTGTTCCTCCTCCTCCTCCTTGTCACTGTGTGAGGTGTGGTCTTCCTCCTCCTCCTCCTCCTTGTCACTGTGTGAGGTGTGTTCCTCCTCCTTGTCACTGTGTCCTCCTCCTCCTCCTTGTCACTGTGTGTTCCCTCCTCCTCCTTGTCACTGTGTGAGGTGTGGTCCTCCTCCTCCTCCTTGTCACTGTGTGGTGTGGTCTTCCTCCTCCTCCTCCTCCTTGTCACTGTGTGAGTGTGTGTTCCTCCTCCTCCTCCTGTCACTGTGTGAGGTGTGTTCCTCCTCCTCCTCCTTGTCACTGTGTGAGTGTGGTCCTCCTCCTCCTCCTTGTCACTGTGTGAGTGTGGTCTTCCTCCTCCTCCTCCTTGTCACTGTGTGAGGTGTCTCCTCCTCCTTGTCACTGTGTGAGGTGTGTTCCTCCCCTCCTTGTCACTGTGTGAGGTGTGGTCTCCTCCTCCTCCTCCTTGTCACTGTGTGAGGTGTGTTCCTCCTCCTCCTCCTTGTCACTGTGTGAGGTGTGTTCCTCCTCCTCCTCCTTGTCACTGTGTGAGGTGTGGTCTTCCTCCTCCTCCTCCTCCTTGTCACTGTGTGAGGTGTGTTCCTCCTCCTCCTCCTTGTCACTGTGTGAGGTGTGTTCCTCCTCCTCCTCCTTGTCACTGTGTGAGGTGGTCCTCCTCCTCCTTGTCACGTGAGGTGTGGTCCTCCTCCTACTCCTTGTCACTGTGTGAGGTGTGTTCCTCCTCCTTGTCACTGTGTGAGGTTCCTCCTCCTGTCACTGTGTGAGGTGGTCCTCCTCCTTGTCACTGTGTGAGGTGTGTTCCTCCTCCTCCTCCTTGTCACTGTGTGAGGTGTGGTCCTCCTCCTCCTCCTCCTTGTCACTGTGTGAGGTGTGTTCCTCCTCCTCCTCCTTGTCACTGTGTGAGGTGTGGTCCTCCTCCTCCTCCTTGTCACTGTGTGAGGTGTGTTCCTCCTCCTCCTCCTTGTCACTGTGTGAGGTGTGGTCCTCCTCCTCCTCCTCCTTGTCACTGTGTGAGGTGTGTTCCTCCTCCTCCTCCTTGTCACTGTGTGAGGTGTGGTCCTCCTCCTCCTTGTCACTGTGTGAGGTGTGTTCCTCCTCCTCCTCCTTGTCACTGTGTGAGGTGTGTTCCTCCTCCTCCTCCTTGTCACTGTGTGAGGTGTGTTCCTCCTCCTCCTCCTTGTCACTGTGTGAGGTGTGGTCCTCCTCCTCCTCCTCCTTGTCACTGTGAGGTGTGTTCCTCCTCCTCCTCCTTGTCACTGTGTGAGGTGTGGTCCTCCTCCTCCTCCTCCTTGTCACTGTGTGAGGTGTGTTCCTCCTCCTCCTCCTTGTCACTGTGTGAGGTGTGGTCCTCCTCCTCCTCCTTGTCACTGTGTGAGGTGTGGTCCTCCTCCTCCTCCCTGTCACACATAGGGAGCAATGTATTTCCTGAGGCTGGTGCTGGCTCCTCTGCTCGTCCGTGTGGTTGTGTGAGGGCGAGGAGGGGAACATCGTGTGTCTCCATGGAGACGGGACCCGGGTCGGGCTCTGGCCGCTCCGCTCGGATGTCTTCAAATGGCACGAGGCCAAAGGTCATGACCACCAGTCGGTCCTTCCTGCTGACTGTGTGTTTCCTGAGGCTCTGGAGCCACACACACACACACACACACACACACACACACATGCACACACACACACACATCGCTGTGTGGAAGGGAACCGGCGACGCCTGAAGCTTTTGGTGAAGACGCGGCTCGTGTCTTTTTCCATTCTTCAAACCTTTGTAGAAGACGTTGTCATCTTTGGGATGTTTACGTACAAATAACTAAGATAAGAATATATAACTAAGAATATGTGTTGAGTGCTAGTCATGTTTATTTTGAGCAGTTTGTGAGACCTCATGCAAGAAGCTCTCCTCCGGACCGACTTCCTCCCCGCCGGCTGCAGGGACTCCTCCCGTGGGCGGAGCCGTGGAGTCATGTGACCTCGACAGAGCCAGCAGCGTGGACGCCTCCGCGGCGCCACCGGACCTGATGGCGTGCCGAGGCCTCCGAGTCCTCTCCTCCGGGCCGTGGAGCGGCTCCTATCTCAGCCCGTTGGGCACGGCGGCGCTGAAGCGAGTGTTGTGTTGGCGTTGTCACGTTGACGTAGCTTCCAGGCAGCTGGAGGCGAACGCCGACGCGTCGAGTCATTTACTCAAGCTGCCGTGTCTCGGGCCCAGACGGCTCTGTGAAGGTGCTCTGATGAAGAGGAGGGTTGGTGCTGCTGCATTGGGGTTCCTGTTGAATGGTTCACAAGTCTATTGGATACAGAGCAGACCGACTCACACGGAGCCGACCGCGAGTCACGGGAGGAATGCCGAGCAGCTGGAGGTGAAGAGGCCCTCGATCCGCTCACTGAGGGGTCAGGGTTAGGGTTAGGGTTAGGCCTCCTGAGCATCGTATGAAGATGAAACTGTCGGGTTCTCGCTCAGCTCTTCGTCTCCTGACAGTTCTGAGTGGGTCAGACCGAATCTCATCGCGAGTAATGGAACGTTTTACAGGCTGCCAGGCAGAACATAATCAAATGTCTCAAAGAAATCGATCCATTTGAAGGCTCGTCTCATCTTTTGCTTGGAGGCAGAACATTCTAAATCACACACAGCCCTGCTTCCCAAGATACATCTCATAAATATTCATGTTGCACATTTGATCTGACGGATGTTTTGAAGACTTCCAGACTTTCTGCAACATTTCCCAATGTTGTGCCTCCTCGCTTCATTTCCCTGACTCCTCCCCTTTGTCCCGCCCATGGGAGATAAGAGTAGAGGAGTCGAGGCAACGTCTAATCTCACAAATTACACACACAGGCTAAACAAAGACTTCCTGTATTCTATGGGTGAAGCACGGGAACCGTCCTATCCAGATAAAGAGTGACATCATTACTTATGACTGATATACATCGTACACACACACGCTGCTCTCCACAACCCCATGAATGTCAGAATGTTCTGAGTGACATCATCATTTGGCGTCTGATTTTAGCACCATTGCACATTCATTATTATTATCGTATGTTCACGATAATCTGATTCTGAAACCATATGTTGTTGACCTCTGACCCGCAGGTACATGGCCATCATCCATCCCCTGAAGCCCCGGCTGTCGGCGAAGGCCACCACGGGCGTGATCGTGTGCATCTGGAGTCTGGCCGTGGTCCTGGCCTTCCCCCTCTGCTACTTCTCCACCACCAGAACTCTGCCCCGCCGGACCCTGTGCTACGTGGCCTGGCCCCGCATGGCCGACGACGCCTTCATGTGAGCAGCGCCAGTTAGGGAGGCTTCGGCTCAGCTTCTTTCTTCTGACCATGTGTGAAACAGCCAGTATCACCAAGACATATATATATATATGTATATATATATATATAGGGTTAGGGTTAGGGTATATATATATATGTGCTCACCCTGGGCCATTTCCTTGTCAGTATTTTGATAGAAGTCCTCTGCCGTTCCTCATCTCTTCCGTAGGTATCACATGGTAGTCACAGTCCTGGTGTACGTGCTGCCCCTAGTGGTGATGGCCATCACCTACAGCATCGTGGGGGTCACCCTGTGGGGGGGGGGGATCCCCGGAGACTCATCTGATAACTACCATGGACAGCTCCGGGCCAAACGCAAGGTAAGCTCACCTGAGAACTCAGAGACCAACGAGTCCTCCACACCTAACCGTGACCTTTGACCTGAGTCCAAGAGAAAAGAACATTTAAATAACCAGAACCCTCTGGGAAGGAAGAGGAGCACCATGTTGGACTGTGCTCAGCAGCTCCTCCGTGAGCACGCCGCTCCGTGAGCACGCCGCTCCGTGAGCACGCCGCTCCGTGAGCACGGCGCTCCGTGAGCACGGCGCTCCGTGAGCACGCCGCTCCGTGAGCACGGCGCTCCGTGAGCACGGCGCTCCGTGAGCAAGCCGCTCCGTGAGCACGCCGCTCTGTGAGCACGCCGCTCCGTGAGCAAGCCGCTCCGTGAGCACGCCGCTCCGTGAGCACGGCGCTCCGTGAGCACGCCGCTCCGTGAGCACGGCGCTCTGTGAGCACGCCGCTCTGTGAGCACGCCGCTCTGTGAGCACGCCACAGGACCTTATTGGCACGTGTCCTCTGACCTTCTCCCCGTGACACACCGGCGGCATGCAGACAGAACGGAGCTCCGTCTCAGGTTCCCTGAGTCCAGCGGTGTTGACACAAACCCCCCCCCCCCCCCACCGCTCCACAGGAAGTGCCTTGTTGATGTCGCTGTGCGGCCGGTGGCGTGTTCCACCGGGTCTTCTTCCTGTGTCGGTGGTTTCCCTCCCTCGGTTAGGACACAATGCACGATAACGGCTTCACGTCTTCCAGTCTTCTCACGCCATGTTCACGCGCCACTTGTTTCCTCTTGAAGGAATACGAGCCTTCTTCCTTCCTCCAGCCGGAGCACCGCGAGCGGCTCCAGCTGTGTTTAGACGCTCTAGCAGAGTTTAGCGTCTGGCTTGTGTCAGGACAGAAAGACTCTTGGAACATGGGGACAGAACCACTTGTGTTTGGATCCAGGAGGGACCCGGTGGGTCTGCCTGGTGCCTGGGGGCCTCAGGTGGTTTAGGGTTAGCGTCTATCGACAACCTCCAAGAGGTTGAAGAGAGACGCAGTGACAACTTGTAAAAGCAGCTCTAGGATCAAAGGAAATGTCACTTACTTTCTTGATTATCTATGTCAATCTTGCTGCACTGGTCCTGCAGTACCAGCTGCTACCAGCATGCTGTAACAACCGGCTCCTCTGCTGCCTCTCACTGTGTCTCTATCGATGCTGCAGGAGGCCGAAACACAGCCAGCAAGGACAGCTTGTGAATGTTCACCATCATCCTCCCCTCTCTGGCAGGTGGTGAAGATGATGATCATCGTGGTGGTGACCTTTGCCCTCTGCTGGCTGCCCTACCACGTCTACTTCATTGTGACGGGGCTCAACAAGCGTCTGAGCAAGTGGAAGTCCATCCAGCAGGTGTACCTGTCCGTGCTGTGGCTGGCCATGAGCTGCACCATGTTCAACCCCATCATCTACTGCTGCCTGAACAGCAGGTGGGTCACACCTCAAGGTCACCCCTCAAGGTCACACCTCAAGGCTCAAGGTCACACCTCAAGGTCACCCCTCAAGGTCACACCTCAAGGTCACCCCTCAAGGTCACACCTCAAGGTCACACCTCAAGGTCACCCCTCAAGGTCACACATCAAGGTCACACCTCAAGGTCACCTCTCAAGGTCACCCCTCAAGGTCACACCTCAAGGTCACCCCTCAATGGAGGGTTACAGAGCTGATCACAACACACTAAATGTGTTGCTACGGATACAACTGAGGCATCGTTGTGTTGATCAAGAATCGTTGCATGTTTTGCTCCATGCTTCCTTTTGTGTTCGTACTTTTGTGTTCGTACTTTTGTGTTCGTACAGTAAAATGATGCACTTCCTCACCAATTGATTTTATTTCCATCACCACACAAACATGTGGGCGGTCGTCCCCATCGATGAGTCCAGAGCTTTATGGACACATCGATGGGGGAGGAGCCGACCTTTGACCCAGAGCTGTACTTAGGGTCTGCTTCTGTTAAAGAGAACGCACCAATGAAAACACCCTGATGTTCAT
>NW_026613263.1:0-37500 GCF_029220125.1 Pseudoliparis swirei
AAAAAAAAAAAGGTTTGATGATGATGTGATGTAGTCAGGAGACTAAGACACTGACAGCAGAGTCACAACAGAACAGGTTACATGATGATGATGATGTGATGTAGTCAGAGGACCAAGACACTGACAGCAGAGAAACAACAGAACAGGTTACATGCGGTATGATGATGATGGATGTAGCTGTAGAGGAGGAAGACACTGACAGCAGAGAAACAACAGTTGAACAGGTTACATGATGATGATGATGTGATGAAGCCAGAGTCAGAGGAGAAGACACTGACAGCAGAGTCACAACAGAACAGGTTACATGTTTATGATGATTTAGCTTTATTTCGATCAGCAAAATATGCTAAACAACAATCGCAATTCAACAACAAAAGAAGTGGCTGGACCGAAAGGGTCGAGGCTGGAAGCTAACGAGCTTATAAGTGCCCTAACCTATGAAAAAACTGAGAATCATATTTCAGAGAATCATATATATACATATATATATATATATATGTATAATATACATACATACGTATGTATATGTACATATACATACATGTATGCATACATATGCACATGTATAATAAACACACACTATACATACACACATGCATATAAACATAAAACGAAAAACAAACAAAAAACGTGTCCCTCATTAACCGTTGATGTACATGATGGAGTAATGAAGGTTACAGGTGAAGCACAGGTGGTGCTGTGACTGAATTAACTAACTGAACGCTGCTTAATAAGAAAAACTCAACTGTCTCTTTATTTTCAATTGTCAATATGTGTTGCCTTAAATTGGTCATCATATCCTCACTCTTCCATAATAGGAATGTTTAGTTCCAAAATGACCCAAATAAAACAAGTAAATACATAATGTATACAACTATGCTGGAAATTAACCATGAACATAAATATCAGAGGAAATAAACGGCATTAAATACATATGTATCAATAACAGGTATACTGCCATCTAGCGGTATAAAGGTGAACCGTTTACTCTGCGGTCGAAATATAGTCTCTGCACAGAAACATTACTTTGATTAATCTATATTAGGAACTGTGTTGCATCAAACAATGCAACGATTAAGTGAGAAGGTGATTCTTGCTGTGTACATGAATATTAAACTTCCCGTCGTCACCACTGTCGCTAACATATCCAGGTTTAATTCTTTATTCTTTATATTGACTAATTAATATTCTTCTAACGTTACCCTGCTATGTGTTTGCATCGTTAAAATATCCCCGTTTAATTCTTTATTCTTTATATTGATTAATTAATATTCTTCTAAGGTTAATACGAATATGTATCACTGGCTTTTATTTTGACTTCATTTTAAGCACTTCCGTTCTGTCGTTTTTGGTTTCAGACAGCAGAAACGAAATACGGAGGTGGTATTCCGTTTTTCCGTTTTTGGTTTTCAAACGGAAAACGAAAAAAACCACGTGATTTCCGTATTCCGTATTTGGAATGAAACGAAAAGACAAAATAACATTACGTACACGGACCCTCCACTCAGGCGGGAGTGATTATCCAGGAGGCGGATTTTACACTTAATTTTAAAACTTAGTTGTTGTTGTTTTTTTTTTTTTTTTTTATCTCTGAGGGTCACCACAACAATGATATATATATATATATATACAGGACTGTCTCAGAAAATTAGAATATTGTGATGAAGTTCTTTATTTTCTGTAATGCAATTAAAAAGACAAAAATGTCATGAATTCTGGATTCATTACAAATCAACTGAAATATTGCAAGACTTTTATTCTTTTAATATTGCTGATTATGGCTTACAGCTTAAGAAAACTCTAAAATCCTATCTCATAAAATTTTAATATTTCCTCAGACCAAGTAAAAAAAAAGATTTATAACAGCTGAGTGTTTGTCATGTGGCTCAGGAAACCCTTGCAGGTGTTTCGAGTTAATTAGACAATCTCAGAGTGGATTTGTTTAATACCCTACTAGTATACTTTTCATGATATTCTAATATTTAGAGATAGGATATTTGAGTTTTCTTAAGCTGTAAGCCATAATCAGCAATATTAAAAGAATAAAAGGCTTGCAATATTTCAGTTGGTTTGTAATGAATCCAGAATGCATGACATTTTGTTTTTAATTGCATTACAGAAAATAAAGAACTTTATCACAATATTCTAATTTTCTGTGACAGTCCTGTATATATACATATATATATATATATATATATATATATATATACACACACAGTTCAACATGAAGGGCCGCCTGCTTCCACACGGCTGAGTGACCTCACACAATGCATCCTTTCATTTACCTTCTAAATGCTTTTTCTTTTAATTTATATTAATCTTCTTCACCTCCCTTGTCCTCTCCCCCTCTTCTCCATCCCACAATGCACTGCGGTCACTCGCTGGATCATGGACCCGAGCGGTAAGCTAAGCCTCCCGGCAGGCGGCCGTTCGCTATCTTCATGTGCCCCCCGGTGCCCGTGGCCCCTCGCGGGCCCCCGGGTGGGGGCCTCGGCTCCTCGGATAGCCTCACGTCCTCCTCTCGGCACATTGTTCTGCTCCGACCTCCACTTTAGTGCCAGAGTAGCATTGCGGCTAACGTGCTACAGGCAACGTTAGCTCCATCTGGCTCTCGATAGAGCAGCGGCGCCATGCCGAGCAATAAGTTACCGTTACGGTATAGAGAAGCCGCTCGGTCCCGTGCTCACACCGGAACTACCGGGGGCGAACGGTGAATGCTGCTCGTGCTCCGGTTGACTTGCGGCGCGAATGCTACATCGACGTTAGCATCGTGCTAACTAATGAACGTTAGCTACGCGCCGCCACAGCTGCTCCCGTCCTCCGGTGCTGGTCGAGGCTCTGAGCGTCTTGTCTCCGGTCGTGGCGGCAGGCCGCTCGGGCTCGACAGACATCGCTGTTCCGGGATATCAGTTTGACAGACCGGTGTGCTCCTTTGAGGATGAGTTCACCTGGGCGCTCCTCAGGGAGATCAGGAGGGAGCACACCTGTCTGACGAGGCTCTCAGACAGGTGTGCTCCTCACCTGAGAGTCACGTGTCCGTCAGGTGAGCCTCGCGGTCTCGGTGCTTGTTGCGCATCACGACTTTGGACCACATGAGTCTGACAGCCGGTTTAAAGCCGTCTGCAAAAGGACTATTAATTGACGATTAATGTTACAACAGATGTCCAAGAAGTGTCCTGCACCTGTCGCTACAGGTGCACCGCCGACCTGACCTCGAGTTATTCACTGAACTCACAGCGCGCGATCACTTTAAACTGACTGGTTAAAGTTCTGAAGCCGGCCCGCCTGTGCCCCTTCATCCCATGTTTATCTTCCTCATCCGCCTCTGAGTGCGTCTCGCACCGCCCATGACGCCTTCCTTGTATGTGAAACACCCTGAACGTTCGAGCCTGCGGTTCTGGTTCTGGTGTGTCTGTAGTGAGTGACCCTCTCTGAAGCAGCTGTGTCTACCCCACAGACAATGACCTGCACGGAAGCGACGGCTCTGGGACTCTGGGCGGCCCGGATGTCCGTAGACGAATCCTCATCAAGCTCATCTCCAAGCAGCCCATCAGGACCAAGCCCCCGGCCCGCGCCCCGAGGCCCGGCAGCCGGCCCGCCAAGACCGAGCCTGTGGAACCCGGTAGGCACATTCTGCAGCCGTGGCGTCACACCCACGACCCATCGGGCCCTGTGCCCCTGGGATCCGGCTTGTTTGATGCGGAAGCTGTCGATCGAGCCCCGGCGCCAACAGAACCACCGGACCCACACAGTCTGGACCGCCGGGTCGCCGGCTGCCTCCAACGACTCCGCCGTGGTGTTCAGGCCACCGGACCAACCGCTGGCTGCCGTGAGGCACGAGCTCCTCGGGAACCTGGGAGTCGCGGCTCCAGCTGTGGGGTCATCAGAGGGAGGAGGGCCTCCCGCCTGGAGGGCGCCATGGTTACTCCTCCTCCTGCATTAAGTTGAGTGACGAAGGAAATGTAAAGTAATGGGAGTCAACGCTGAGGTGGGGCTCCCTGGTTCTGGTCTCACTGGGGACGTTTGTCCCGCTGCACTCAGGACCACGAGGCGCGCCCGATGTGTCCGGCGTCACTGGTTTGGGTCTGCGGGCCGCGGGTGAACCGTGAGGTACCACAGGGATACCTGAGGAACAGGTGTGCAGGTCGGTAATGTAGTACGTGAAAAGCTGTGAAAAATAACGCGTTAACTCAGTTAATTAAATTACAGGTTTAACAAGTTATTTTCTCTTAACGCATTTAACGCATGCGCAGAATGAGCTTCAATCCGTCTGTTGTTGGTTGTCTCTCCAGCAGCATGTCATTCTGTCTCTAGTGTCGCGTTAACACGACTCCGATCTCCGTCTCGCGCAGCAGAGCTCCGATGCTGGTGAGCAATGCAGGGCTCTCAAGTGTCACGCATTGAGCGTGAGACTCACGCACTCCCGCCACACACGTATTATTTCTCACGCTGAAAAATACTCGCCTTTAATGTTTTAATGGGGGTGCTCCATATGTCATGATCGCTTGTCAGCTGCAGAGTTCCGGATGCCGTCTGCACGCATGAAAAGTCACTAGCTTCACCCCCGTTAACAACTTCTTCTCGAGCTCTCGCCTGTCTTGAGAGCCTGTAAATGTATATATATGTGATTCATCATGATTAATCCAGAGGAAACCTGTGATTAACCTGATTAAAATTGTTAATCGTTTCACAGCCCTAGTAATAAGATCAGTTTGACTGGACCGGCCGTCTCGGGCATGAAGTGTCATTTGTAAAAGAAAAGATCAATCTGCGTTTGAGTAATAACTGATAGTCTGTTGTGTCTCTGCCCATCGGGGACATCACGTTGTGGTCATCGTTTCTCAGTTGTTCTGTTGGACCCGTTCTGATGTCCCTGTCCACCTGAACTCGGGTCCATCAGTTATTACACCCGGTTCTCACAATGGAGAGTTGTAGCGACGCCATGCAGTTCACCGTTGCCAAGCCCACCAGGGGGTGTCACTGAGGTCCTCCTAGGAGACCAAAGAGTGCAGCCCAGACCCTCTACAGAACCTCTGTTTCGGCCTCTGCAGTTCGACTGGCACCGCCTCATGTGAGCCGGACCGACAGGCGAGAGTTCTGCCCGCATGAAGCCAGCACCGCCTACATGTCCCAGGGAGCATTGCGGTGAGCTTCTGACGGCCCGAGTGCTCACATTTCAGTCGAGATCCTTGCTTCTCTGCCTGTTCAGCTCCAAAGAATACCGCCTGAGACGCCGCCTTGCGGAGACTCCGAGTTCATATTCTAGAGATCATCTTCCACTCCAGTTCTCGACGTGTCACTGCCCCCGCCTCCGGCTTCACATCGATGTTTCCTCTTAATGTGTTCCAGATAACTTTGGCTTCAAGCAGGAGGAGCGCTTTGACTGTGGCGCGAAATCCGGTGACGTGTTTGCGACTCAGAGGAGATTCCCCCAGGCCTTGTTCTGGGACTATAAGGTACGTCACGAACAGCAGAGGCCAATCGAGTGGTGAACATGTCCTCCAGAGGACCCCAGGGGCATGGAGGGAAATGCTAACTCTTTAATTTCAAGACTTTTATTGATTACTTGACATATTACAAACTACACAGACATGTAAACTGAGTCATTAATAAATAAAGAGCGACATGTTTAGGTGACGGCGTTAACGGGCTTGCAGCTGAGTTTGGCGTTCCTGCTGATGCCCTTCAAAATAAGAGCTCAACATTGAGCTTTAAAAAGAGGTTTAGGTGAAAGCTCATTGCAGCGTTAATGAGATCACGTGATCACTCACACATCTGCACTCGGTTTGCAAAGGTTGCACATTGTTGTTATCTTTAAGGTACTCTGTGTAAAACAGGTCAACTGCAGCCACAAGGAGTTCCTCTGCACAGACAGAAGTGTCTTTGTGTTCTGAGGTTGAGTGTCTGACGGAGCCCTCTGCTTCCATTGACAGTCACCAAGTGGTTCCAGTCCTTCAGCGTGTCCCTTCTCCTCGGGGGCGATGAAGAGTTAGAGCCGCCGGTCGACATGTTCTGGTGGTTCTGACCAGTGGCGTCCCTAGGCTAAAAAACATCCGGGGCTAAAGCCCCGGATGTTTTTTAATTAGCCCCGAATGTTAATTTTAAAAAAAAAATGAAAAAAAGATTTGGCACACAAGTGGTTAACACCTCCAGGTCGCACGTGACGTCATTCACCCAAAACAGCGGAGTCAGGCTGGCAGCAGGCGCACGTAACAGCAAGCTGCTGTCTGAGAGTGTTTCTATGTCTACACATTTCGTTGCTTCACTCCTCTGGGCTAA
Source organism: Pseudoliparis swirei (assembly GCF_029220125.1). Lineage (NCBI taxonomy): Eukaryota > Metazoa > Chordata > Actinopteri > Perciformes > Liparidae > Pseudoliparis > Pseudoliparis swirei. Next base: position 6,280 of record NW_026613263.1, read on the forward strand.
GCCCAGCTACCGCCAACTCCCATAACGCGCATCGCTCTGCCGTGATACGCGCTGACACATCCGCGCACACAGATGAGCACACTCTCACTAGAAAAACTCACTAGCACCCCAAATGGCCGACAACGATCGCCGTGGGCTAAGTCCCAGATGTATCCAAATCCTAGAGACGCGCCTGGTTCTGACCGAGTTTCCTCTTTTCTCTACAGTTGAATTTGATTGGAGAAAGAGACGACGTGCCCATTCACTTCTGTGATAAATGTGGGCTTCCCATCCACCTGTACGGGCGCATGGTACGTATGGAGGCGGAGCTCCGTCTGGAGGCGTGGCCTCGCCTCACGCTCTCCCTCTCTCCTCAGATCCCCTGCAAACACGTGTTCTGCTACGACTGTGCTCTGCTGCACGAGAAGAAAGGAGACAAGCTGTGTCCCGGGTGAGCCCTTTGCCTGTGGTCACATTGTTGGCGTGTTGTGAGCGTACCGTGACTAACTCTCCGCTGGTCTTCAGAGTCTCTGACCGTGTGTCCCTGTTCAGCCTCACCATGTACACCTGCAGCGACCCGGTGCAGCGCATCGAGCAGAGCCAGCGCGGCGCGCTCTACATGTGCAGCGTGGTGCCCGGCTGCAAGCGCACCTACCTGTCTCAGCGCGACCTGCAGGCGCATGTCAACCACCGCCACCTGCGGGCGGCCAAGTCGGCCGCCGGCCGCCAGGAGCCCGTGCACCTGCCCCCCCAGTCCGAGGTCCCCGACCGCTTCCGCGTGCCCCCGCCCCACCTGCCCAAGAACCACGTTCACCTGCCCGGCCCCCTGCAGCACGGGGGCCACGACCCCTACGGCCAGCCCCCCCCGCTGTCCCATCGAAGCTCCGCCCCGCCCGCCCGGCCCCGAGACATTCCGCATCTCCACGGTGACGACCCGCAAGCACAGCAACCTCATCACCGTGCCCATCCAGGACGACTCCTCCTCCTCCCGGGAGCCCCTCTCCGGGGGCCCCGCTCAGCCGCCCCACCACCACCCGGGGGACTACCCGGGTCAGCCCCCTGTGGGGTCCCACTCTCACCACATGATGGCCCCAAGAAAGCAGCACTGCGCCTCCCTCCCCCATCAGCCACACCCATGCAGCATCCGGCCCAGGCCTCCCCGGCCACGCCACACATGGTGTACAACCAGGCCCCCCATGTCCAGCGCCTCCCGCCCATCACTCCGCCCCGGGCCACATTAGACAGATGCCCCCTATATATGAACCACTCCGCTGACCGCCCCTTGAAAGCATTAGCTGCCCGCTGGCAACGCCCGCCTCACCACTACAACCCCAACGCCATGCAGCAGTTCCCCGAGGACCAGGGCACCCTCAGCCCCCCGTTCAGCCAGCCGGGGGGGCTCAGCCCCGGGATGTGGCCCGCTCCCAGGGGGCCCCCCCCACCACGGATGCAGGGTCCTCCGCAGGGCCAGATGCCCGGGCCTCACCACCCCGACCAGGGCCGCTACCGGCCTTATTACCAGTAGCCGCTCCCTGGAGGACCGTCGCCCTCCGGGGTCAGGACTCCTTGACCCCAAAGCCAACGTGTGTCATCGAGTGTCCTGGACCTTTTGTTTGGAATAGACTGAGAGGAGCAGCCTCTATTTTAGTTTTCTAATAGCGTCTGGTAAATATTTGTGTGTGTCTATGTGGGCTGAGTTCACACGCGTGTACATTGAAATAAAGGTTCAGGTGTGTTGGTGACCAGTGAATAATAAAAAGCGGTTTCCTTGATGACCTTCAGTCCCGTCTGTTGGAGCCGTTCAGTAAACACCGTGTGGCGCTGGAGGCAGGCCGGGACTTCAAGGTCGTCGGGGTCAGCTGGTGGTCTTCTTGCAGGGCGGGAGACTTCAGGAACACTTGTAGACAATGCCCAACAGCTGCTTCCTCCACTAAAGAGGACAGGTCACGTGACCTTCATGCTCCTACAGTCTGCTCCATCACCTGCAGAAGACAGCGTGTCCATACGACCCTCAAGACAACTAGTGTCTTTGTTTTTATTCAGACTTTAAATCTTCCACATAACCAGAGTTACGCTTTTCATGAGTGAGCTTCATGTATGTATCATCTGTGTGCATCATATACATATATATCTCTGCATATTGCTCCGTGTTCAGGTTCACCTCTGAGGCGTTAGCATGTTAGCTTCCCGTACCCTCCGGCCTGCAGCACGCCGTCATGGAGGCTCGGGAACAAGATGGAGGTCGAGATCTCCTCGTCGAAGAAACTACAGCGGTGTAGTTTATCCAGGATGCTCGCTGTGTTCCCCAGGTGAGTCAGTCGTGTTCCCAGGTGAGTCAGTCGTGTTCCCCAGGTGAGTCAGTCGTGTTCCCAGGTGAGTCAGTCGTGTCCCCAGGTGAGTCAGTCGTGTTCCCAGGTGGGTCAGTCGGTGACTCCCAGGTGGGTCAAATTTCGTGTCCCAGGGTAGGGTCAGTGGTGTTTCCCAGGTGAGTCCGGTGGGTGTTTCCAGGTGAGGTCAGTCGTGTTCCCAAGGTGAGTCAGTCCATGTTTCCCAGGTGAGTCAGTGGGTGTTCCCAGGTGAGTCAGTCTCGTGTTCCCCAGGTGGAGTCGGTCGTGTTCCCAGGTGAGTCAGTCGTGTTCCCAGGTGAGTCAGTCGTGTTCCCAGGTGAGTCAGTCGTGTTCCCCAGGTGAGTCAGTCGTGTTCCCCAGGTGAGTCAGTCGTGTTCCCAGGTGAGTCAGTCGTGTTCCCAGGTGAGTCAGTCGTGTTCCCAGGTGAGTCAGTCGTGTCCCCAGGTGAGTGTCAGTCACTGTATCACAGGAGAACCACAACACACGGGGAGAGAAGGCCGTATAGAGGCCGTAGACGGGGAGAGAAGGCCGTGTAGAGGCCGTGGGCGAGGAGGGCAAGTATGGGGCCGTGAGCAGGGAGAGGCGTGTGGGGGCCGTGGGCAGGGAGGGCCGTTATGGGGCCGTGAGCAGGAGGGCGGTATGGGGGCCGTGGGCAGGGGAGGGGCCGTGTGGGGCCGTGAGGCAGGGGGAGGAGGGCCGTATGGGGCCGTGAGGCGGGAGAGAGAGGGCATGTGGGGCCGTGGGCGGGGGAAGGCCGTATGGGGAGGCCGTGGGCGGGGAGAAGGCCGTTATGGGGCCGTGATCGTGAGGCGGGGCCGTGTAGGGGCCGTGAGCGGGGAGAGAAGACACAGATGTGGGGGCCGGTGAGGCGGGAGAGAGGAGCGTATGGGGCCCGTGAGCCCGGGAGAGAAGGCCACTTTATGGGGCCCGTGAGCGGGAGAGAAGGTCATTATGGGGGCGTGAGACGGGGAGGAGAGAAGGCCATATAGAGGCCGTGAGCGGGAGAGAAGGTCGTATAGAGGCCGTAGCCGGGGGGAGAAGGCATTATAGAGGCCGTGGGCGGGGAGAGAGGCACGTGGGGCCGTGGGCAAGGGAGAGGGGCCGTGTGGGGGCGGGCCGTGGGCGGGAGAGAGGGGCCGGTGTGGGGCGTGAGCGGGGAGAGGAGGCCCGTGTGGGGCCGTGAGCCCGGAGAGGGCCGTGCTAGGCCGTGGGCGTGGGAGAGGGCCGTATGGGGCGTGGGCGTGAGAGGCAGTATGGGGCGTGGGCGGGAGAGAGGGCCGTTATGGGGGCCGTGAGCGGGAGAGAGGGCTGTGGGGAGTCCGTGGGCAGGCGGGAGAGGGCAGTGTAAGGCACGTGGGCAGGGAGGGCCGGTGTGGAGCCGTGGGCAGGAGGAGGCCGTGTGGAGGCCGTGGGCAGGGAGGGCAGTATGGGGGCCCGTGGGCGTGGGAGAGAGAGAGGGCAGTATGGGGGGCCCGTAGGCGGGAGAGAAGGCCATTATGGGGCCGTGAGCGGGGAGAAGGCCCGTATGGGGCGTGGGCAGGGGAGAGGCCGTTATGGGGCGTGAGCGGGAGAGAAGGCGTTGGGGGCGGTGAGCGGAGAGGGCCATTATGGGGCCGTGGGCGGGGAGAGGGCTGTGTAGGGCCCGTGGGCGAGAAGGGAGAGGCTGTGTGGGGCCGTGAGCGGGAGAGAGGCTGTATGGGGCCGTGGAGGCGGAGGCCGTTATGGGGGCCGTGAGCGGGGAGGGCCGTATGGGGCCGTGGGCGGGGAGAGAAGGCCGTGGGGCCGTGAGCCAGGGGAGAGGCCGTTGTGGGGGCCGTGGGCAGGAGAGAGGGCCGTTATGGGGCCGTGGGCCCAGGGAGAGAGGCGTATGGGGCCGTGGATGGGAAGAGGCGGTGTGGGGCCGTGAGGCCAGAGGAGAGAGGCGTGTGAGGGGCCGTGAGCGGGGAAGGCAGTATAGAGGCCGTGAGCAGGAGAGAGGCCGTGTAGAAACCGTGAGCCGGGGGAGAAGGCGGGTATGGAGGCAATGAGCCGGGGAGGAGGCATTATGGGGCCGTGGAGCGGGGAGAGAGGCAGTGTGGGGCGTGGGCAGGAGAGAGGCCGTGTGGGGAGGCGTGAGCGAGGAGAGAGGCGTGTGGGGCCGTGAGCGAGGGAGAGAGGCCGTGTGGGGCCGTGGGCGGAGAGGAAGGCCGTTATGGGGCCGGGCGGAGAGGCAGGTATGGGGGGCGTGGGCGGGGAGAGGCCGTATGAAGGGCCGTGTGAGCCAGGAGGGAGGAGGGGCGTTAGTGGGGCCGTGGATGGGAGAGAGGGCCGTGTGGGGCCGTGAGGCAGGGAGAGAGGCCCGTGGCAGGGCCCGTGAGCAGGAGAGAGGCCGTGTGGGGCCGTGGGCAGGAGATGGCAGTGTGGGGGCCGTGAGGCAGGGAGAGAAGGCCGTGTAGAGGCCGTAGATGGGGGAGAGAAGGCCGTGTAGAGGCCGTGAGCGAAGGCCGTGTGAGGCCGTGGGCAGGAGGCCGTGTGGGGCCGTGAGCGGTGAGGAGGCCGTGTGGGCCGTGGAAGGCAGGAGAGGCGATGTGGAGGGGCCGTGAGGCGGAGGAGGGTCAGGTGTGGGGGCCGTGGGCCAGGGAGAGAGCCGTGGGGGCCGTGAGGCGGAGAGAGAGGCCGTGTGGGGGCCGTGAGCAGGGAGAGAGAAGACCAGGTCTGGGGCCGTGGAGGCAGGAGAGGGGCCATTATGGGGCCGTGGGCGGAGAAGGGCCGTGCTGGGGGCCGTGAGCCAAGAGGAGAAGGCCCTATGGGAGGCCGTGGGCGGAGAGGCCGTATGGGGCCGTGGGCGCGTCTCAGGAGAAGGCAGTGGGGCCGTGGAAGGCGGGGAGAGGCGTATAGGGCCGTGGAAGCGGGGAAAAGGCGTGCAGGGGCCGTGGGCGGGGAGAAGGCACGTATAAGAACCGTGGGCGTGGGAGAAGGCAGGTATGGGGCCGTGGGCCAGGGAGAGAGGGCGTTATGGGGCCGTGAGCGGGAGAGGGCGTATGGGGCCGTGGGCGTGGGAGGGCCGGGTATGGGGCATTGAGCGGGGAGAGAGGGCCGTTATGGGGCCGTGGGCAGGGGAGGAGGGCAGGTATGGGGCCGTGAGCGGAGAGAGGGCCCGTGGGGCCGTGGGCGGGGAGAGGAGGCCGTTATGGGGCCGTGGGCGGGAGGAGGGTGGTATGGGGGCCGTGAGCGGGAGAGAGGCGGTATGGAGGCCCGTGAGCGGGAGAGGCGTTGAGGCAGTGAGCCAGGGAGAGGCCGTGTGGGGGCAGGTAGGCGGGGAGAGGCCGTGTGAGACGTGGGCCAGGCGAGGAGAGGCCGTATGGGGCAGTGAGCCAGGGGAGAGAAGGCCGTGTGGGGGCCGTGAGCGGGAAGAGGCCGTGTGGGGGCGTGGGCGGGGAGAGCCGTGGGGCGTGAGCGTGGAGAGGCGTGTGGGGCCGTGAGCGTGGGAGAGAGGGCCGTTATGGGGCCGTGGGCGTGGAGAGGGCCGTATGGGGCACAGGCGGTGGGAGGGGCGTTATGGGGGCGTGTGAGCCGGGAGGGAGCCGTATGGGGCCGTGAGCGGGGAGAGAGGGCCGTTATGGGGCTGGGCGGGGAGAGAGGGCGTTATGGGGCCGTGGGCAGGGAGAGAGGCAGGTATGGGGCTGGGCGGGGAGGAAGGCGTGGGGCGTGAGCGGGGAGGGCCGTGAGGCACGTGGGCAGGGAGAGAGGGGCGTGTGAGGCGGTGAGGCAGGGGAGAGAGGGCAGTGTGGGGCCCGTGGGCAGGGAGAGAGGCCAGGTATAGAGGCCGTGAGCGCGTGGGAGAAGGCCGTGAGCCAGGGGAGAGAGGCCGTGTAGAGCCGTGGCGTGGGAGAGAAAATAAGTATGGGGAGGCCGTGAGCGGGAGAAGGCCGTATAGGGCCGTGAGCGGAGAGGGCCGTGTGGGGCGTGAGCGTGGGAGAGAGGGCGGGTATGGGGGCGTGGATGGGAGAGGCCGTATGGGGGCCGTGGGCGGGGGAGGGTGTGGGGCCGTGGGCGGGGGAGGCAGTATGGAAGACGTGGGCAGGAGAGAGGCCCGTATGGGGGCGTGGGCGGGAGAAGGCAGTGGGGGCCGTGGGCAGGGAGAGAGGCCGTATGGGGCCGTGGGCGGGAGGCATGGGGCCGTGGGCAGGAGGCCGTGGGGCCGTGGCCAGAGGCCGTGTGGGGCCGTGAGGCGGAGGAAGGCGTGTAGAGGCCGTGAAGCGGGCGAAGAGGCGTATGAGGGGCGTCAGGCGAGAGAAGGCCGTTGGGGAGCCGTGAAGGCGGGAAGAGGCAGTGAGGCCGTGAGCGGGGAAGGCCGTATGGGGCCGTGGGCGTGGGAGAGAGGGGCTAAGTATGGGGCCGTGGGCGTGGGAGAGGGCATTATGGGGCCGTGGGCAGAGGGAGAGGGCCGTATGGGGCGTGGGCGGGGAGAGGCTGTGTAGGGGTCCGTGGATGGGCGAGAGAGGCCGTGTAGAGCAAGTGGGCGGAGGAGGAGGCAGGTGTGTGGGGCAGTGGGCGGGGAGGAGGCCGTGTGGGGCCGTGAGGCGGGAGGGGCTGTGTGGGGGTCAGGTGGATGGGCGGGAGAGGGCCGTTGTGGGGGCCGTGAGCCAGGGAGAGAGGGCGGGTGTGGGGCCGTGGAAGGCAGGGAGAGGGCCGTGTGGGGCGCCGTGGGCGGGAGAAGGTACGTATGGGGCGTGAGCGTGGGAGAGAAGGCCGTATGAGGCCGTGAGCGGGGAAGAGGCATTATAGAGGCCGTGGCAGAGAGAGAAGACGTTATGGGGGCGTGAGCGGGAGAGAGGGCCGTGTATGGGGCCGTGGGCGGGGGAGGACTGGTGTGGGGCCGTGGGCAGGGGAGGCCGTCATGGGGCCCGTGGGCCGGGAGGCCGTATGGGGCCGTGAGCGGGAGAGAGGCCGTTGGGGGCCGTGGGCGGGGAGGCGTGTGGGGGCGTGGGTGAGGAGAGAGGGCTGTATGGGGACCGTGAGCGGGGAGAAGGCGTATGGGGGCCATGGGCAGGGGAGAGAGGTGGGTGTAAGGGCGTGGGCGGGAGAGAGGGCCGGGTGTGGGGGCCGTGGGCGGGGAGGGCAGGTGTGGGGCCCGTGGGCAGAGGAGAGGCCGTTATGGGGGCGTGGGCGGTGAGGAAGGCGTGGGGGCCGTGAACAGGAGAAGGCCATTATGGGGCCGTAGGCAGAGGAGAAGGCCGTATAGAGGCGTGGGCAGGGGGAGAGAAGGCTGGGTATGGGGCCGTGGATGGGGAGAGAGGCCGTGTGGGGCCGTGGGCGGGGAGAGGCGGGTGGGGAACCGTGGGCGGGAGGGCCGTATGGGGCGTGGGCAGGGGAGGAGACGTTATGGGGCCGTGGGCGGAGGAGGGCGTGGCATGGGGCCGTGGGCGGGAGAGGGCCGGGTGTGAGGGCCGTGGGCAGGGAGAGAGGTGTGGGGGCCCGTGGGCCGAGGGCGATATGGGGCCGTGGGCGGGAGAGGGCAGTATGGGGAGACAAATGACGGGGAGAGGAGGGCAGGTATGGGGGCCGTGGTGGGGAGGCGGTATGGGGGCCGTGAGCGGAGAGGCCGTTATGGAGACTGGGCGGGAGAGAGGTGTAGAGGCCGTGGATGGGAGAGAAGCCGTGTAGAGCGGTGAGCGAGGAGAGAAGGCCGTGGGGGCCGTGGGCGGGGAGAGGCCGTGTGGGGCCGTGGGCGGAGATGGCGTGTGGGGGCCGTGGGCGGGGAGAGAGGGCCGTGTGGGGCCGTGGGCGGGGAGAGAGGCCGTTGGGGGCCGTGGAGGCAGGGAGGGCGTGTGGGGCCGATGAGCGGGGAGAGAGGGCCCGTGGGGGCACGTGAGCGGGGGCGTGGGGCCGTGGGCAGGGAGAGGGCCGTGTGGGGCATTAGACTGGGAGAGGCCGTTATGGGGCCGTGGGCGGGGAGAGGGCCGTGGGGCCGTGAGCAGGGAGAGGGCGTGTGGGGCCGTGGATGGGGAGAGAGGCCGTTATGGGGGCGTCAAACAGGGAGGGCCGTGGGGGCGTGAGGCAGGGAGGAAAGTAGTATGAGGCCGTGGGCGAGAGAAGGCGTGGGGGCCGTGGGCAGGAGAGAGGCCGTGTGAGGCCCGTGGGCAGAGGAGAGGCGGTGTAGAGGCCGTACAAACAGGAGGACGTATGGGGCGTGAGCGAGAGGGGAAGGCGTTGAGGCCGTGAGCGGGAAGAAGGCCGTGGGGGCAGTAGGCAGGGGAGAAGATGGTGTGGGGCCGTGGGCGGGGAGGAGCTGGGTGTGGGGGCCGTGGATGGGAGGAGGCCGGGTATGGGAGCCGTGGGCGGGAGAGAGGGGCTGGGTATGGGGCCCGTGAGCGGGGAGGGCCCGTTATGGGGCCGTGGAGGCGGGAGGCCCGTTATGGGGCCGTGGGCGGGGAGGGCGTGTGGGGAGGCCGTGGGCGGGGATGGCGTGCTGGGGGCGTGAGCGGGGAGAGAGGCCGGTGTGGGGGCCGTGAAGGCCAGGGGAGGGCCGTTAGGGGGCCGTGGGCGGGGAGAGAAGGCCGTGTAGAGGCCGTGAGCGGGAGAAGGCCGTGTGAGGAGCAAGCGGGAGAGAGGCCGTGTAGGGCCGTGGGCAGTAGGGAGAAGGCGGTGTGAGGCCGTGGGCAGGAAGAGGCGAGGAGAGGCCGTGAGGCGTGAGGCAGGAGGAGGGTCAGTATGGGGCGTGGGCGGGAGAGAGGCCGGTGTGGGGGCAGTGAGGCAGGAGAGGGCCCGTGTGGGGGCCGTGAGGCGGAGAGAGGCGTGTGGGGCGTGGACTGAGGGAGGAGAGGGCGGTGTGGGGGCTGAGCTGAGGAGAGGAGGCCGTGCGGGGCCCGTGGGCGGAGAGAGGCGTGTGGGGGCCGTGGGCGGGGAGGGCCGTATGGGGCCAGGCTGGGCAGGGGGAGAGGCCGTATGGGGGCGTGGGCCCGGGAGAGAAGGCCGTGTGAAACCCGTGGGCGGGAAGAGGCCGGAGCCAGGGCAGTGAGCGGGGAGAAGTCTGTTAACAGGGCGTGGAGGCAGGGGAGAGGAGATGCCGTGTGGGGAGCCGTAGGCAGGGGGAGAGGGCTGATGTGGGCGTGGGCAGGGAGAAGGCGTGTGGGGGCAGGCTGGGAGAAGGCGTGTGGGGCGTGGGCGGGAGGTCGTGTGAGGCGTGGGCGGGAGGGCCATTATGGGGGCCGTGGGCGGGGAGAGAGGCGTGTAGAGGCCCGTGGGCAGGGGAGAGAGGGCGTTGTGGGGGCCGTGGAAGGCGGGAGAGAGGCGGTGTGGGGGCAGTGGGCGGGGAGAGAGGCCGTATGGGGGCGTGAGGCGGGAGGCCGTATGGGGCCGTGAGCCGGGAGAGGGGCCCGTATAGGGGCGTGGTGAGGGAGAGAGGCACGTGTAGAGGGCCGTGGGCAGGAGAGAGACGGTGGCAGAGGCCCGTGAGCCGGGGAGGGGTCCGTATAGAGGCCGGTAGGCGGAGGAGAGAAGGCCGTGTAGGGCCCGTGAGCGAGGGAGAGAGGCAGTGGGCGGTAGGCGAAGGAGGCAGTGTGAGGCCCGTCAAGCGAGGAAGAAGGCCGTATAGAGGCCTAGGCAGGGAGAGCTGATGTGGGGAGCCCGTGGGCAGGGGAGAGGGCGTGTGGGGCGTGGGCAGGGGAGAGAGGCCGTTATGGGGCGTGGGCGGGAGAGGCATTATGGGGGCAGGCGGGGAGAGAGGCAGTGAGGCAGTGAGCGGGAGAGGCGTGTGGGGCCGTGAGCGGGGAGAGTCTGTGTGGGGGCCCGTGAGCGGGGAGGAATGCACGTATAGGGGCGTGAGGCGGGAGAGAGGCGGGTGGGGCCGTGGGCAGGAGAATGGGTGTGGGGGCCGTGGGCGGAGGGCAGGTATGGGGGCCGTGGGCGGGAGGGGTCTGTGTGGGGGCCGTGAGCGGGGAGGCCGTATGGGGGCGTGAGCAGGGGAGAAGGCCGTGTGGGGCGTGGGCGGGGAGAGAGAGAGGCCGTGTAGAGGGCACGTGAGCGGGAGAAGGCCGTGTAGAAGAACCGTGGGCAGGAGGAGAAGGCGTATGAGGCCGTGAGGCAAGGAGAGAGAAGGCGTGTAGGCAGTAGATGGGAGAGGCCGTTGGGGCGTGGGCGGAGAGGCCGTGTGGAGGCCGTGGGCAGGAGAGGCCGTTGGGGGCGGGGAGAGTTGTGGGGGCCGAGACGGGGAGGGTGTGGGGCGTGAGGCGGAGAGGGCCGTGTGGGGCGTGGGCGGGAGAGGGGCTGGTGTGGGGCGTGGGCGGGAGGGGCCGTTGGGGGCCGTGGGCGGGAGGCCGTTGTGAGGCGTGGATGGAGAGATGGTGTGGGGGCCGTGGGCCGGGAGAGAGGCAAGTGTGGGAGGCCGTGAGCGAGGGAGAGGCCGTGTGGGGCCGTATGAGCGGGGAGAGGCCGTGTAGGGGGCAGTGAGCCGAGGGAGAGAAGGGCCGATATAGAACTGAGGCGGGAGAGAGGGCAGTGTGGGGCGTAGGCAGAGGAGAGGCCGTGTGGGGGCCGTGAGCGGGGAGGCATTATGGGGGCCGTGAAGCGGGGAGAGGAGAGAGGGCAGTATGGGGCTGAGGCGGGGAGAGAGGCGTGTGGGGCGTGAGCGGGAGAGGCCGTTGTGGGGCCGTGAGCGGAGGAGGGTCTGTGTGGGGCCGTGGGCAGGGGAGAATGCCGATATGCGAGGCGCAGGCGGGGAGAGAGGCTGGGTGGGGCCGTGAGCGGGAGAGAGGGCCGTGTGGGGGCCGTGGGCAGGGAGAGAAGGCGGTATGGGGCCCTGGGCGGAGAGGCCCGTGTGGGGGCCGTGAGCCAGGAGAGAGGCCGTGTGGGGCCGTGAGCAGGAGGAGAGAGGTAGGTATGGGGCGTAGGCGGGGGAGAGAGGCGTATGGGGCCGTGTGGCCGGAGGAGAGAAGGCCGTGTAGAGGCCGTAGACGGGGGAGAGAAGGCCGTGTAGAGGCCGTAGACGGGGGGAGAAGTCTGTGTAGAGGCCGTGAGCGGGGAGATGCCGTTATGGGGCCGTGGGCAGGAGAGAGGGCCGTGTGGGGCCGTGGGCAGGGAGAGAGGGCCGTGGGGCGGGTAGACGGGAGAGGGCCCGTGGGGCGTGAGGCAGGGAGAGTCTGTGGGGGCCGTGGGCAGGGGAGGCCGTATGGGGGCCGTGGGCGGGAGGGGCCGTGTGGGGGCCGTGGAGGCGGAGGAGAGAGGCGTGTGGGGCCGTGGGCAGGGAGAGAGGCCGTGTGGGGGCAGTGAGCGGGAGAGGGCCGTATGGGGCCGTGAGGCAGGGAGAGGGCCGTTATGGGGCGTGGGCGGGGAGGGCCCGTGTGGGGGCCGTGAGCGAGGGAGAGAGGCTGAGTGAGGGCGTGGGCAGGGAGGGTCCGTATGAGGCCCGTGGGCAGAGAGAGAAGGCATTGAGGCGTGAGCGAGGGAGAAAGGCGTGGGGCCGTAGGCAGAGAGGGCCGTGTGGGGCGTGGGCAGAGGCCGTATGGGGCCCTGGGCGGAGGTGTGGGGCGTGGGCGGAGAGGGCGTGTGGGGCGTGGGCGGGAGAGAGGGCGTATGGAGACGTGGGCAGGGAGGGCCGTATGGGGCTTCGTGAGCGGAGAGGCCGTGTGGGGGCCGTGGGCGGGGAGAGAGGGCCGTGTGGGGCGTGGGCGGAGGAGGTCTGTGTGGGACGTGAGCAGGGAGAGGGAAGTGCATTATGGGGTAAGTGAGCGGGGAGAGAAGGCCCGTGTGGGGCCGTGGGCGGAGGGAGAGAGGCCGTGTGGGGCGGCCAGGCAGGGGGAGAGAGGCCGTGTGGGGCCGTGAGCGGGGAGAGGTCATGTAGAGGCCGTGGGCAGGGGAGAGAGGCACGTATAGAGGCCGTGAGCGGGAGAAGGAAAGGCAGTGTGAGGCCGTGGGCAGGAGAGGAAGACGTGTAGGGCCGTGACGGGAGAGGCCGTTGGGGGCCGTGGGCGGAGGGCCGGGTATGGGGCCGTGGGCGGAGAGAGGGCATTATGGGGCCGTGGGCGGGGAGAGAGGAAGACTGGTGTGCACAGGGGCCGTGGGCGGGGGAGAGGCCGTGCAGGGGCCGTGGGCTGGGGAGGCCGTGTGGGGGCCCGTGGGCGGAGAGGCCGTGTGGGGGCCGGGCGGGAGAGGGCCCGTGTGGGGCCCCGTGGGCCGGGAGGGGCCGTTGTGGGGGCCGTGAGCGGGAGAGGAGGCCGTTGTGGGGCGCGTGAGCCCAGGAGAAGACGTGGGCAGTGAGCGGGAGAGAGGCCGTGGGGCCGTGAATGGAGAGAGAGGCCCGTGTAGGCCGTGGGCAGAGGAGAGGCACGTTAGCAGAGGCCGTGAGCGAGGAGAGAGGCGTGTGGGGCCGTGGGCAGAGAGAAGGCGTGTAGGGGCCGTGAGCGAGGAGAGAAGCCGTATGGGGCCTGGGCAGGGAGGAGAGGCCAGGTGAGGCCGTAGGCGGAGAGAGGGCCCGTGTGGGGGCCGTGAGGCAGGGGAGAGGTAGGTATGGGAGCCCGTGGGCGGGAGGGCAGTATGGGGCCGTGAGCGGGGAGAGAGAGGCCGTGTGAGGGCCCGGTAGGCGGGAGAGAGGCAGGTGAAAGACCGTGGGCGGGAGGGTCTGTGTGGGGGCCGTGGGCAGGGGAGAGGAATGCCGTATGGGGGCCGTGGGCGGGGAGAGAGGGCCGTGTGGGGCGTGGGCGGGGAGAGGCGTGTGGGGCCGTGGAGGCGGGGGAGAGGGCCGTATGGGGGCGTGGGCGGGGGAGGAGGAGTCTGTGTGGGGGCCGGTGAGCGGGGAAGGCGTGTAGAGGCCGTGAGCAGGAGAGGCCGAGACGGGGAGAGAAGGACGAGAGAAGGTCAGGAGTAGAGGTCAGAGACGGGGAGAGAAGGCCGTGAGGAGGCCGTAGACGGGGAGAGAAGGCCGTAGAGGCCGTAGGGACGGGAGAAGGACAGAGGCCTAGACGGGGAGAGAAGGCAGAGTAGAGGCCGTGGACGGGGGGAGAAGGCCGATAGAGGCCGTGAGACGGGAGAGAGGCCGAGTAGAGGCCTGCCTAGCAGGAAAAACCTAGCTCGGAAGCCTTAGCATTGGAAAAACCAGAGGCCAAGAAAGCTTGGCCTGAACGACGGGCAAGCTTAGACGGAAGCCTTTTTTCCCCTGGAAAACCTAGCTTGGAAAAACCAGACGGAAGAACTTTGAGGGGAAGCCTATTTTTACGGAAGCTTTATTTTTAGGAAGCTTAGCTGGACGAATTAGCACGGAAAAAAACCCCAGAAGCCTGAAAATTTTTTACGGAAGCTTAGCTCGGAAGCTTAGCTTGGAAAAACCTTTTTTACGGACGAAATTTTTCAGGCCTGAACGAAAGGGTCAAAAACCTTTGACGGAAGCTTAGTTACGGAAGCTTAGCATTTGGAAGCCTAGCTCGGAAGCTCAGCAGGAAAAACCTTTTTTAGGCAAGCCCAAGCTTGGCCAGCCCAAGCACGGAAGACAATTTTTCAGGTAAAATCAGAGGGGGAAGCCAAGCACGGAAGCCTAGCTTGGCAAGACAAGCACGGGAAGCATTAGCTTGGCCGAAAGCTTTGGCCTGAACGCCGGTAAGCTTAGTTTTTGGAAGCCAGCAGGAAAAACCTAGCACGGAAGCCTTTTGCCTGGACGAAAGCACGGAAGCCTAGCACGGAAGGCCTAGCTCGGAAGGCTTAGCACGGAAGAATTTTTTTTTTTTGGAAGCACAGCACGGAAAACCTAGCACGGAAGCTCAGCACGGAAGCTTAGCACGGAAAAACCTTTGTTAGGCCAAGCCCAAGAGGCACAAAACCAGACGGAAGCATTAGCACGGAAGAATTAGCTCGGAAAACCTAGTTACGGAAGCCTAGTTCACGGAAGCCTTAGCACGGAAAATTTTTGGGGACGGAAGCTTAGCACGGAAGCTCAGCACGGAAGCTTAGTTCAGGCAAGCCCAAGTTTCGGAAGCAAGAGGCAAGCAAGAGGTCAAGCAAGACGGAAGCCTAGCACGGAAAATCAGCACGGAAGCTCAGCACGGGAAGCCAGCATCTGGAAAAACCAGCACGGAAGCATTAGTTACGGAAAAACCTTTGACGGAAGAAAATTTTTGAGGCCAATAAACCTTTGAGGGGAAGCCTTAGTTCATTGGAAAAACCTTTGCTCGGAAAACCTTTTTTACCGGACGAAAGCTTGGGCCAAGAACGAAAGGTCAATAAACCTAGACGGGAAGCTTAGCTCGGAAGCCTAGCACGGAAAACCTAGCACGGAAGCTTAGCACGGAAGCCTAGCACGGAAGCTTAGCACGGAAAAACCAGAAGGCACAAAACCAGACGGAAGCTTAGTTCACGGAAGAATTAGCACGGGAAGAATCTTTGCACGGAATGAAAGAAAGGAAAGGGGAACATCTATTGTTCATCTGGTCACATGACATCTATTGTTCATCTGGTCACATGACATCTATTGTTCATCTGGTCACATGACATCTATTGTTCATCTGGTCACATGACATCTATTGTTCATCTGGTCACATGACATCTATTGTTCATCTGGTCACATGACATCTATTGTTCATCTGGTCACATGACATCTATTGTTCATCTGGTCACATGACATCTATTGTTCATCTGGTCACATGACATCTATTGTTCATCTGGTCACATGACATCTATTGTTCATCTGGTCACATGACATCTATTGTTCATCTGGTCACATGGACATCTATTGTTCATCTGGTCACATGACATCTATTGTTCATCTGGTCACATGACATCTATTGTTCATCTGGTCACATGACATCTATTGTTCATCTGGTCACATGGCATCTATTGTTCATCTGGTCACATGGCATCTATTGTTCATCTGGTCACATGACATCTATTGTTCATCTGGTCACATGACATCTATTGTTCATCTGGTCATGACATCTATTGTTCATCTGGTCACATGACATCTATTGTTCACCTGGTCACATGACATCTATTGTTCATCTAGTCACATGACATCTATTGTTCATCTGGTCACACGACATCTATTGTTCATCTGGTCACATGACATCTATTGTTCATCTGGTCACATGACATCTATTGTTCATCTGGTCACATGACATCTATTGTTCATCTGGTCACATGACATCTATTGTTCATCTAGTCACATGACATATATTGTTCATCTGGTCACATGACATCTATTGTTCATCTGGTCACATGACATCTATTGTTCACCTGGTCACATGACATCTATTGTTCATCTAGTCACATGACATCTATTGTTCATCAGGTCACATGACATATATTGTTCATCTAGTCACATGACATCTATTGTTCATCTGGTCACATGACATCTATTGTTCACCTGGTCACATGACATCTATTGTTCATCTGGTCACATGACATCTATTGTTCATCTGGTCACATGACATCTATTGTTCATCAGGTCACATGACATCTATTGTTCATCTGGTCACATGACATCTATTGTTCATCTAGTCACATGACATCTATTGTTCATCTGGTCACATGACATCTATTGTTCATCTGGTCACATGACATCTATTGTTCACCTGGTCACATGACATCTATTGTTCACCTGGTCACATGACATCTATTGTTCATCAGGTCACATGACATCTATTGTTCATCTAGTCACATGACATCTATTGTTCATCTGGTCACATGACATCTATTGTTCACCTGGTCACATGACATCTATTGTTCATCTGGTCACATGACATCTATTGTTCATCTGGTCACATGACATCTATTGTTCATCAGGTCACATGACATCTATTGTTCATCTGGTCACATGACATCTATTGTTCACCTGGTCACATGACATCTATTGTTCATCTAGTCACATGACATCTATTGTTCATCTAGTCACATGACATCTATTGTTCATCTGGTCACATGACATCTATTGATCATCTGGTCACATGACATCTATTGTTCATCTGGTCACATGACATCTATTGTTCATCTAGTCACATGACATCTATTGTTCATCTGGTCACATGACATCTATTGTTCACCTGGTCACATGACATCTATTGTTCATCAGGTCACATGACATCTATTGTTCATCAGGTCACATGACATCTATTGTTCATCTGGTCACATGACATCTATTGATCATCTAGTCACATGACATCTATTGTTCATCTGGTCACATGACATCTATTGTTCACCTGGTCACATGACATCTATTGTTCATCTAGTCACATGACATCTATTGATCATCTAGTCACATGACATCTATTGTTCACCTGGTCACATGACATCTATTGTTCATCTAGTCACATGACATCTATTGATCATCTAGTCACATGACATCTATTGTTCATCAGGTCACATGACATCTATTGTTCATCTGGTCACATGACATCTATTGTTCATCTGGTCACATGACATCTATTGTTCATCTGGTCACATGACATCTATTGTTCATCTGGTCACATGACATCTATTGTTCATCTGGTCACATGACATATATTGTTCATCTGGTCACATGACATCTATTGTTCATCTGGTCACATGACATCTATTGTTCATCTGGTCACATGGCATCTATTGTTCATCTGGTCACATGACATCTAGTGTTCATCTGGTCACATGACATCTATTGTTCATCTGGTCACATGACATCTATTGTTCATCTGGTCACATGACATCTAGTGTTCATCTGGTCACATGACATCTATTGTTCATCTGGTCACATGACATCTATTGTTCACCTGGTCACATGACATCTATTGTTCATCTGGTCACATGACATCTATTGTTCATCTGGTCACATGACATCTATTGTTCACCTGGTCACATGACATCTATTGTTCATCTGGTCACATGACATCTATTGTTCATCTGGTCACATGACATCTATTGTTCATCTGGTCACATGACATCTATTGTTCATCTGGTCACATGACATCTATTGTTCATCTGGTCACATGACATCTATTGTTCATCTGGTCACATGGCATATATTGTTCATCTGGTCACATGACATCTATTGTTCATCTGGTCACATGACATCTAGTGTTCATCTGGTCACATGACATCTATTGTTCATCTGGTCACATGACATCTATTGTTCATCTGGTCACATGGCATCTATTGTTCATCTGGTCACATGACATCTATTGTTCATCTGGTCACATGACATCTATTGTTCATCTGGTCTCATGACATCTATTGTTCATCTGGTCACATGACATCTATTGTTCATCTGGTCACATGACATCTATTGTTCATTTGGTCACATGACATCTATTGTTCATCTGGTCACATGACATCTATTGTTCATCAGGTCACATGACATCTATTGTTCACCTGGTCACATGACATCTATTGTTCATCTGGTCACATGACATCTATTGTTCATCTGGTCACATGACATCTATTGTTCATCTGGTCACATGACATCTATTGTTCACCTGGTCACATGACATCTATTGTTCATCTGGTCACATGACATCTATTGTTCATTTGGTCACATGACATCTATTGTTCATCTGGTCACATGACATCTATTGTTCATCTGGTCACATGACATCTATTGTTCATCTGGTCTCATGACATCTATTGTTCATCTGGTCACATGACATCTATTGTTTTCCTGATCTGATGTGAGGTCAAAGGTCAAAGGCCAGGGATGTCTGTGTCCGGATTGTAAAGCCCTCTGAGGGGAGGTTGTGATGTTGGGCTATATAAAATAAACTGAGCTTATTTGAACCATTTCTTGTGCATCCCGTCTGCGTGTCATCTCAAGGTCGAGACACCTCAAGGTTCCTCGTGAGGTGTCGGGCCAAAGAGGATATTGCTTAATGGCTGCCATATAACTTTTATTTGATCATGGCCTGTTCAGTTCAGGTGAACATTTGGCTGAACATGAAAGGAGAGCGTTTATTATCCATCCTTCTGACATGGTAGCTGTCGTCATTCAGAACCGATTACCACATGAGGCCTGCTCTCTGTTTACAGGAACACTAAAGGCCTCTAATGTCACCGGCCGAGCTCCTGAGCCGTATCTCTGAATGACAATCCTTAAAGCCCGGTGGAACCCAAAGGTCAGTCATGGTATCATTGTGACCGCCTGGACACTGATGAGGACTAGTGACTTTAGAGAGGAAGACTTCTCCTCTATGGGACTTCCTAGAATAACAAAGGAACTCTGAACTCTACTGTTCCTTAGTTATGGTTCTAATGCTAACAGAACCCATGGTCCACATACCGAGTCCTAGCTCCTCTATCGTATGAACCCGGTTCTGAGTGGAATGGGACCACAAAGAGTTCTCCTGCATCATATTGAACCAAGAGGAAGAGATGTGAAGAGATGTGAAGAGATGTGAAGGAAGTGAAGAGATGTGAAGAGATGTGAAGTGAAGGAAGTGAAGAGATGTGAAGAGATGTGAAGGAAGTGAAGAGATGTGAAGTGAAGAGATGTGAAGGAAGTGAAGAGATGTGAAGGAAGTGAAGGAAGTGAAGAGATGAGATGTGAAGAGATGGGAAGGAAGTGAAGGAAGTGAAGAGATGAGATGTGAAGGATGTGAAGAGATGTGAAGTGAAGGAAGTGAAGGAAGTGAAGAGATGTGAAGAGATGTGAATCATAAATCCATCTTTAGAGTAATGACATATTTATTTCTACCATTCAATCTTTTTCACATTGGTTTAGAGAAGAGTGATTTATTATCATGATCATAAAATATAACTATACAACTTGTCCAATATATTGCATCTACATTTCCTACAAACCCAGTATATACAGTATAAAAGCATCAACACACGACAGTAAATACTGTCTCTGTAATCTGTGGTTGTCAGATGAAACATCTCAGTGTATGGCAGTGATCCATGAGACCATGTGTCTGTTCATCACGGTCTTCTCTTCTTGATCAGAACCGGGTCTCTGGACCTGCCGCCTGTGGGTGAAGCACACAGAGTTATGGAACATGTTCCATCGCAGCTCACGTTCCTCCAAGCACACAGATATTAAACAACAAACTGATTCTTTTCCTCAACGTTTTACAATTAAATCTGTTACAAAAGCTCTCCGTCCTTCTAGAACACCAGATGACTCTCTGGGCCGGTCGGGTCAAAGAGCCGAGAACGATGCGTCAAATACCAGAGAAGAAGATTCTGAGCTTGCTCAGGGAGCTTGTTTTCCTTTGGTGGTTACAAAAAATATATATATATGAAATATTATATATATATATTTATATAGATACATGATAATATATATATCTATATTAATAATATAAATATGATGTTTCATATGTATATATTTATATGTATATTATATATTATGAATAAATAAAAAATATATAGAGCCGCTCGGAGCTCTCCTGTCGGCATGACGATGTTTACAGCTTTCTGCTCTTCACGCCAATCATTGACCAGGAGGAAGACTTCTGTTCTCCAGTCAGGAAGTCATTTAAAATGTAATATCACTGTGTTGTTGAAATATAACGAAGTGGGCGAGTGTCGTGAACTAGTCTGATGCCACTTTAACATTCCTTTATATTTCTGGCTTTAAAAATGTCTCACTGGTGCATTTGGTCTGTTGATCAAAGGGGCGTGTCTCACAAAATAGATCCAATGAATCAGTACATTATAAATATAAGAAGAATAGGATCCGTACACTTCTGTCTCTGCTCCTCAAGCCGCCTTCAGGGAGATGAACCGTGACCGTGGTGTTGACCTGCAGAGCCACAGCAGTGTTAGTTCAGGCCTACATAAGAGGTCACCGCGCCCTCCTCGGTGACCTCCTGCTCACCTTGTCGTGGGCGCAGCTCTTCTCGGCGGCCTGCGGGTGTTTCTCCAGGACGTGCAGCACGGCGTCGTGCACCGTCAGGAAGAACATCGACGGCTGGACCTCGTCGTCAAAGAAGCAGCAGTCGTGGAGTTTCTCCAGGATGTAGGCTGCAGGAAGAAGAGGTGGAGGAGCAGTGATAGAAGAGGAGGAGCAGTGATAGAAGAGGTGGAGGAGTGATAGAGGAGGAGGAGGAGCAGTGATAGAAGAGGTGGAGGAGCAGTGATAGAAGAGGAGGAGCAGTGATAGAAGAGGTGGAGGAGCAGTGATAGAAGAGGTGGAGGAGCAGTGATAGAAGAGGAGGAGCAGTGATAGAAGAGGAGGAGCAGTGATAGAAGAGGTGGATGGGAGGGCAGTGATAGAAGAGGTGGAGGCAGTGATAAGAGAGGGGGAGCAGTGATAGAAGAGGTGGAGGAGCAGTGATAGAAGAGGTGGAGGAGCAGTGATAGAAGAGGAGGAGCAGTGATAGAAGAGGTGGAGGAGTGATAGAGGAGGAGGAGCAGTGATAGAAGAAGAGGTGGAGGAGTGATAGAAGAGGTGGAGGAGTGATAGAGGTGGAGGAGTGATAGAGGAGGAGGAGGAGCAGTGATAGAAGAGGAGGAGCAGTGATAGAAGAGGTGGAGGAGCAGTGATAGAAGAGGTGGAGGAGTGATAGAGGAGGAGGAGGAGCAGTGATAGAAGAGGAGGAGGAGCAGTGATAGAAGAGGAGGAGCAGTGATAGAAGAGGTGGAGGAGTGATAGAGGTGGAGGAGTGATAGAGGAGGAGGAGGAGCAGTGATAGAAGAGGAGCAGTGATAGAAGAGGTGGAGGTGATGGGGAGGAGGAGGCAGTGATAGAAGAGGAGGAGCAGTGATAGAAGAGGGAGGAGCAGTGATAGAGGAGGAGGAGGAGCAGTGATAGAAGAGGAGGAGCAGTGATAGAAGAGGAGGAGGAGCAGTGATAGAAGAGGAGGAGCAGTGATAGAAGAGGTGGAGGAGCAGTGATAGAAGAGGAGGAGCAGTGATAGAAGAGGAGGAGCAGTGATAGAAGAGTTGGAGGAGCAGTGATAGAAGAGGAGGAGCAGTGATAGAAGAGGTGGAGGAGTGATAGAGGAGGAGGAGGAGCAGTGATAGAAGAGGAGGAGCAGTGATAGAAGAGGTGGAGGAGTGATAGAGGAGGAGGAGGAGCAGTGATAGAAGAGGTGGAGGAGCAGTGATAGAAGAGGAGGAGCAGTGATAGAAGAGGTGGAGGAGCAGTGATAGAAGAGGAGGAGCAGTGATAGAAGAGGTGGAGGAGTGATAGAGGAGGAGGAGCAGTGATAGAAGAGGAGGAGGAGCAGTGATAGAAGAGGAGGAGCAGTGATAGAAGAGGTGGAGGAGTGATAGAAGAGGTGGAGGAGCAGTGATAGAAGAGGAGGAGGAGCAGTGATAGAAGAGGTGGAGGAGTGATAGAGGAGGAGGAGCAGTGATAGAGGAGGAGGAGGAGCAGTGATAGAAGAGGAGGAGGAGCAGTGATAGAAGAGGAGGAGGAGCAGTGATAGAAGAGGTGGAGGAGCAGTGATAGAAGAGGAGGAGGAGCAGTGATAGAAGAGGAGGAGGAGCAGTGATAGAAGAGGAGGAGGAGCAGTGATAGAAGAGGAGGAGGAGCAGTGACAGAAGAGGAGGAGCAGTGACAGAAGAGGAGGAGGAGGAGCAGTGACAGAAGAGGAGGAGCAGTGACAGAAGAGGAGGAGGAGGAGCAGTGATAGAAGTGGAGGAGCAGTGATAGAAGAGGTGGAGGAGTGATAGAAGAGGTGGAGGAGCAGTGATAGAAGAGGAGGAGCAGTGACAAGAGGAGGAGCAGTGATAGAAGAGGTGGAGGAGTGATAGAAGTGGAGGAGCAGTGATAGAAGAGGTGGAGGAGTGATAGAAGAGGAGGAGGAGCAGTGATAGAAGAGGAGGAGGAGCAGTGACAGAAGAGGAGGAGGAGCCTCTGGTCCCTCCTGTCTCCTGACTGTCTCAGTTCCTTACGATCACACGCAGCGATGTAGATCTCAACCTCCACCCGGATCAGGTCCTTCAGCATCTGTAGAAAAAAGAGATGAGACGATAAAAAGAACAGAACCGATAGAAAGTGGGTCTTGTAGAAGCCGCTAGAAGGACAGAGAGTCCGTCTCACCGCCTTCAGCCCCTTCAGCGCCGACATGTCCAGGAAGGAGACGGCGGCGAAGTCCAGCACCAGGCTGTGGAGCGCCACTCGGGGAGCGTCGATGTAGGCGGGCAGCGCGGCGCTCCAGTCGATCCGGGTCGGGAGGTCCTGGAAGTCCGTGGGCCGGTCCAGGTCCTCCAGGGCCTCCAGGGCGCTCTTATCCTCCGGGACGGGGCCACAGGACGAGTTCCTGAAGCCCTTCTGCAACGGGAAGAACACGGTCGGCTCACAGGGGCCACACAGGGGGCCACAGGGGCCACACAGGGGGCCACAGGGGACACACAGGGGCCACACAGGGGGACACACAGGGGACACACAGGGGGCCACAGGGGACACACAGGGGGCCACAGGGGACACACAGGGGGCCACATAGGGGGCCACAGGGGCCACACAGGGCACAGACCAGGAGGAGAGGATGACAGAGGAAGGAAGCCGGGCTCGCCGCTGGCCAGAGGAGCAGCGGCGAGCCCTCGTCTCCGTGGGTCATGAGAGGACCCTGGGGTCATGTGGGGTCAGGAGAGGACCCTGGGGTCATGTGGGGTCATGAGAGGACCCTGGGGTCATGTGGGGTCAGGAGAGGACCCTGGGGTCATGTGGGGTCAGGAGAGGACCCTGGGGTCATGTGGGGTCATGTGGGGTCAGGAGAGGACCCTGGGGTCATGTGGGGTCAGGAGAGGACCCTGGGGTCATGAGAGGACCCTGGGGTCATGTGGGGTCAGGAGAGGACCCTGGGGTCATGTGGGGTCAGGAGAGGACCCTGGGGTCATGTGGGGTCAGGAGAGGACCCTGGGGCCATGTGGGGTCATGAGAGGACCCTGGGGCCATGGGGTCATGAGAGGACCCTGGGGTCATGTGGGGTCATGAGAGGACCCTGGGGCCATGTGGGGTCAGGAGAGGACCCTGGGGTCATGTGGGGTCATGAGAGGACCCTGGGGCCATGTGGGGTCATGAGAGGACCCTGGGGTCATGTGGGGTCATGAGAGGACCCTGGGGTCATGTGGGGTCATGAGAGGACCCTGGGGTCATGTGGGGTCATGAGAGGACCCTGGGGTCATGTGGGGTCATGAGAGGACCCTGGGGCCATGGGGTCAGGAGAGGACCCTGGGGTCATGTGGGGTCATGAGAGGACCCTGGGGCCATGTGGGGTCATGAGAGGACCCTGGGGTCATGTGGGGTCATGAGAGGACCCTGGGGCCATGTGGGGTCATGTGGGGTCATGAGAGGACCCTGGGGCCATGTGGGGTCATGAGAGGACCCTGGGGCCATGTGGGGTCATGAGAGGACCCTGGGGCCATGTGGGGTCATGAGAGGACCCTGGGGCCATGTGGGGTCATGAGAGGACCCTGGGGTCATGTGGGGTCATGAGAGGACCCTGGGGTCATGTGGGGTCAGGAGAGGACCCTGGGGTCATGTGGGGTCATGAGAGGACCCTGGGGTCATGTGGGGTCAGGAGAGGACCCTGGGGTCATGAGAGGACCCTGGGGTCATGTGGGGTCAGGAGAGGACCCTGGGGTCATGTGGGGTCAGGAGAGGACCCTGGGGTCATGTGGGGTCAGGAGAGGACCCTGGGGCCATGTGGGGTCAGGAGAGGACCCTGGGGTCATGTGGGGTCAGGAGAGGACCGTGGGGTCATGTGGGGTCAGGAGAGGACCCTGGGGTCATGTGGGATCAGGAGAGGACCCTGGGGTCATGTGGGGTCAGGAGAGGACCCTGGGGCCATGTGGGGTCATGAGAGGACCCTGGGGCCATGTGGGGTCATGAGAGGACCCTGGGGCCATGTGGGGTCATGAGAGGATCCTGGGTCCATGTGGGGTCAGGAGAGGACCCTGGGGCCATGTGGGGTCATGAGAGGACCCTGGGGTCATGTGGGGTCATGAGAGGACCCTGGGGCCATGTGGGGTCAGGAGAGGACCCTGGGGTCATGTGGGGTCAGGAGAGGACCCTGGGGTCATGTGGGGTCATGAGAGGACCCTGGGGCCATGTGGGGTCATGAGAGGACCCTGGGGTCATGTGGGGTCATGAGAGGACCCTGGGGCCATGTGGGGTCAGGAGAGGACCCTGGGGTCATGTGGGGTCATGAGAGGACCCTGGGGTCATGTGGGGTCATGAGAGGACCCTGGGGCCATGTGGGGTCATGAGAGGACCCTGGGGCCATGTGGGGTCATGAAAGGACCCTGGGGCCATGTGGGGTCAGGAGAGGACCCTGCAGCTCTCCTTGGCCCCCGCTGTGGACACTGACCTTGGAGCTGCTCTCTGGGTCATGACCTCTGACACACGGTGACCCCAGAGACAGTCAGCGCCATCGACCCAACACACACCCCGGCACATTCACACACTCCCAATGGTTCAGCCTCGATGTGGACCAATGAGCAGAGACGTGTCTTTGTCACGTCTCTGCTCATTGGCTGGAGGAGCGAGGAGGCTGAGACTCACCGATGTCCACTGGAGGTCTCCCTTCTTCAGAAGCTTCCGGATCATCCTCAGAGCTTTGTTCCTCTTCCTCAGCACTCGCAGCGGGTTGAAGCCGACCTGGACACAGAGGAGTGAGACACTGCTTTGGATATACTCATAAATAATAATAACAATGTAATGTTTTATTATATCACTTTATACGAGTGATTATTTGTGAGCGGCATTGTTTTTAAACTTCAGGATATCATATAATATCATCATCATTCCAACTTTGTTCAAACAGCCCCTAGAAAAACAGCGAATCAAGTGATTTGATGACAAATCAAAAGAAAGATCAGAAAATAAACTCATTCAAATGAATTTAAAATGAAAATATTTTTTTATTTCAATGAAACAGTGGAAGTATCTGAGCCTCTCAGCAGCGTCTGGGTTCACCAGGGAAGGGGCGGAGCCTGTGTGTGTCGTCAGCACGGTGACGTCATTGGAGGACCTGGAGGGTAGATGTGTGGAGGAACAGAACCAGACCAGAAGCAGACCAGAACCAGACCAGAAGCAGACCAGAACCCGAGCCGACGTGAGGCTGAGCGGTCAGGAGGTGGGGAGGAGGCGGGGTCTGCTGGGTGAAAGCATCTCAAAGGAGAGCTGAGGCTCCGCCCAGCCGGCCGCCGTCTGTCCTCCGTGAAGCTCTCAAAGTTGAGTTTTTGCTTCTTTAACTGACATTTGATAGATTCACATTGAATCTCCCCAAATCTCTTAAAATACATCTAAACACGTTTTGTCCCCATTTCGGTTCCTTTCCCAGCATTCCCTCTTTGACTTGTGTTCGACCTTTTGTCCTGCAAAGGGACCGCAGCGTCCAGGACGTCGGACCAGTGCCCAGCTCCTCAGTCACCAGAACGATTGAAGGCTTCTTAAAAGCCCAGGAAACGTAAAGCACATTCCCGTAAACTCCCTGGTCCCTGAACTCACCGCCTCCACCAGCTTAGTCCTGAAGAACTCGATGTTGGCGAAGAAGATGGGGGACGGGATCCTGAAGATCTTCACTCCCTCTGGCTCAGAGATCTGAAGACAGGCACAATGCAATGTCTCGCGTGTCAATGTGGCGTATCAATGTGGCATGTCAATGTGGCGTGTCAATGTAGCGTGTCAGTGTCGCGTGTCAGTGTCGCGTGTCAGTGTAGCGTGTCAATGTCGCGTGTCAGTGTCGCGTGTCAGTGTAGCGTGTCAATGTGGCGTGTCAATGTAGCGTGTCAGTGTAGCGTGTCAATGTGGCGTGTCAATGTAGCGTGTCAATGTGGCGTGTCAATGTGGTGTGTCAATGTGGCATGTCAATGTGGCGTGTCAATGTAGCGTGTCAATGTAGCGTGTCAATGTCGTGTGTCAATGTGGCGTGTCAATGTAGCGTGTCAGTGTAGCGTGTCAATGTCGCGTGTCAGTGTCGCGTGTCAGTGTAGCGTGTCAATGTGGCGTGTCAATGTAGCGTGTCAATGTGGCGTGTCAATGTAGCGTGTCAATGTGGCATGTCAATGTGGTGTGTCAATGTGGCATGTCAATGTGGCGTGTCAATGTAGCGTGTCAATGTGCGGTCAATGTGGCGTGTCAATGTAGCGCGTGTCAGTGTGGCGTGTCAATGTGGCGTGTCAGTGTGGCGTGTCAATGTAGCGTGTCAATGTGGCGTGTCAATGTAGCGTGTCAGTGTCGTGTGTCAATGTGGCGTGTCAATGTGGGTGTCAATGTGGCGTGTCAATGTAGCGTGTCAATGTGGCGTGTCAGTGTAGCGTGTCAATGTGGCGTGTCAGTGTAGCGTGTCAATGTAGCGTGTCAATGTGGCGTGTCAGTGTAGTGTGTCAATGTGGCGGTCAATGTCAGTAGCATGTCAATGTGGCGTGTCAGTGTAGCGTGTCAATGAGGCGTGTCAATGTAGCGTGTCAATGTGGCGTGTCAGTGTAGCGTGTCAATGAGGCGTGTCAATGTAGCGTGTCAATGTAGCATGTCAATGTGGCGTGTCAGTGTAGTGTGTCAATGTGGCATGTCAATGTAGCGTGTCAATGTGGCGTGTCAGTGTAGCGTGTCAATGTAGTGTGTCAATGTGGCGTGTCAATGTAGCGTGTCAATGTGGCGTGTCAATGTAGCGTGTCAATGTGGCGTGTCAATGTAGCGTGTCAATGTGGCGTGTCAATGTAGTGTCAATGTAGCGTGTCAATGTGGTGTGTCAATGTAGCGTGTCAATGTGGCGTGTCAATGTAGCGTGTCAGTGTAGCGTGTCAATGTGGCGTGTCAGTGTAGCGTGTCAATGTGGCGTGTCAATGTAGCGTGTCAATGTAGTGTGTCAATGTAGCGTGTCAGTGTAGCGTGTCAATGTAGCGTGTCAGTGTAGCGTGTCAATGTGGTGTGTCAATGTAGCGTGTCAATGTGGTGTGTCAATGTAGCGTGTCAATGTGGCGTGTCAATGTAGCGTGTCAATGTGGCATGTCAATGTGGTGTGTCAATGTGGCATGTCAATGTGGCGTGTCAATGTAGCGTGTCAATGTAGCGTGTCAATGTCGTGTGTCAATGTGGCGTGTCAATGTAGCGTGTCAATGTCGCGTGTCAGTGTCGCGTGTCAGTGTAGCGTGTCAATGTGGCGTGTCAATGTAGCGTGTCAATGTGGCGTCAATGTGGCATGTCAATGTGGTGTGTCAATGTGGCATGTCAATGTGGCGTGTCAATGTAGCGTGTCAATGTCGCGTGTCAATGTGGCGTGTCAATGTAGCGTGTCAGTGTAGCGTGTCAATGTGGCGTGTCAATGTGGCGTGTCAGTGTGGCGTGTCAATGTAGCGTGTCAATGTGGCGTGTCAATGTCGTGTGTCAATGTGGCGTGTCAATGTGGCGTGTCAGTGTAGCATGTCAATGTAGCGTGTCAATGTGGCGTGTCAGTGTAGCGTGTCAATGTGGCGTGTCAGTGTAGCGTGTCAATGTAGCGTGTCAATGTGGCGTGTCAGTGTAGTGTGTCAATGTGGCGTGTCAATGTAGCATGTCAATGTGGCGTGTCAGTGTAGCGTGTCAATGAGGCGTGTCAATGAGGCGTGTCAATGTAGCGTGTCAATGTAGCATGTCAATGTGGCGTGTCAGTGTAGTGTGTCAATGTGGCATGTCAATGTAGCGTGTCAATGTGGCGTGTCAGTGTAGCGTGTCAATGAGGCGTGTCAATGTAGCGTGTCAATGTAGCATGTCAATGTGGCGTGTCAGTGTAGTGTGTCAATGTGGCATGTCAATGTAGCGTGTCAATATGGCATGTCAGTGTAGCATGTCAATGTGGCGTGTCAATGTAGCATGTCAATGTGGTGTGTCAATGTAGCGTGTCAATGTGGCGTGTCAATGTAGCGTGTCAGTGTAGCGTGTCAATGTGGCGTGTCAGTGTAGCGTGTCAATGTGGCGTGTCAATGTAGCGTGTCAATGTGGTGTGTCAATGTAGCGTGTCAATGTGGTGTGTCAATGTAGCGTGTCAATGTGGCGTGTCAATGTGGCGTGTCAATGTGGCGTGTCAGTGTAGCGTGTCAATGTGGCGTGTCAATGTAGCGTGTCAGTGTAGCGTGTCAATGTGGCGTGTCAGTGTAGCGTGTCAATGTGGCGTGTCAATGTAGCGTGTCAATGTGGTGTGTCAATGTAGCGTGTCAGTGTAGCGTGTCAATGTAGCGTGTCAGTGTAGCGTGTCAATGTGGTGTGTCAATGTAGCGTGTCAATGTGGTGTGTCAATGTAGCGTGTCAATGTGGCGTGTCAATGTGGCGTGTCAATGCGGCGCTCACGTCCAGGTAGTCCTTCCGGTCCCGGTAGACGTCGGTCCCCGGCACGTTGGCCAGCTGGCTGCAGCGCGGGCTGAGGACAGAGACGCGGTGAGAGACGCTCACAACACCAGCAGAAACTCAGGGAACGTACAACTGAGCCCGGAGGACCACGCTGAGCAGCTCCACGCCGAGGCCCGCCGCCAGGCCCAGGTCCAGGCCCAGCAGGACGGAGGCCAGGCAGGTGCCCACCCACACCACCTAGGGGGGGGCACAAAGGGTTAACAGCAGGGACCAGAGGAACGAGCCACGACGTCTGGGAGGAGAACCTACGCAGTCCGGCTTGTCCCTCCTCCACAGGTACGGGACCTCTCTGAACTGCATCAGCATGGCCTTCAGGTTCACGATGACCACGGCACCCAGCACGGACTGAGGGGTCAAAGGTCAGATGACAGCCAGACTCTCACATGTTCCTCATTTATAGAGGAGCGAGGCGTACCTTGGGGAGCGGCTCCAACAGGAAGCCGATGGCCAGCGTGAAGATCATCACGACGAGAGCCGACAGCAGACCAGCCACCTGGGGAACCGCAGCGTGAGGAACCGCAGAACCACAGCGTGAGGAACCACAGCGTGAGGAACCGCAGCATGAGGAACCACAGCGTGAGCAACCACAGCGTGAGGAACAGCAGCATGAGGAACCGCAGCGTGAGGAACCACAGCATGAGAAACCACAGCGTGAGGAACCACAGCATGAGGAAGCACAGCGTGAGGAACCACAGCATGAAGAACCACAGCGTGAGAAACCACAGCGTGAGGAACCACAGCGTGAGGAACCACAGCGTGAGGAACCACAGCATGAGGAACCACAGTGTGAGGAACCGCAGCATGAGGAACCACAGCATGAGAAACCACAGCGTGAGGAAACACAGCGTGAGGAACCACAGCGTGAGGAACCGCAGCGTGAGAAACCGCAGCGTGAGGAACCGCAGCGTGAGGAACCGCAGCGTGAGGAACCGCAGCGTGAGGAACCGCAGCGTGAGGAACTGCAGCGTGAGGAACCGCAGCATGAGGAACCACAGCATGAGGAACCGCAGAACCACAGCGTGAGGAACCACAGCGTGAGGAACCGCAGAACCACAGCATGAGGAACCACAGCATGAGGAACCGCAGAACCACAGCGTGAGGAACCGCAGAACCACAGCGTGACGAACCACAGCATGAGGAACCGCAGCATGAGGAACCGCAGCGTGAAGAACCGCAGCGTGAGGAACCACAGCATGAAGAACCACAGCATGAGAAACCACAGCGTGAGGAACCACAGCATGAGGAACCGCAGCGTGAGGAACCACAGCGTGAGGAACCACAGCGTGAGGAACCGCAGCGTGAGGAACAGCAGCGTGAGGAACCACAGCGTGAGGAACCACAGCGTGAGGAACCGCAGAACCACAGCATGAGGAACCACAGCGTGAGGAACCACAGCATGAGGAACCACAGAACCACAGCATGAGGAACCACAGCGTGAGGAACCACAGCATGAGGAACCGCAGAACCACAGCATGAGGAAGCACAGCGTGAGGAACCGCAGAACCACAGCGTGAGGAACCACAGAACCACAGCATGAGGAACCACAGCGTGAGGAACCACAGTGTGAGGAACCGCAGAACCACAGCATGAGGAACCACAGCATGAGGAACCACAGAACGAGGAACCACAGCGTGAGGAACCGCAGAACCACAGCATGAGGAACCACAGCGTGAGGAACCACAGCATGAGGAACCACAGAACCACAGCATGAGGAACCACAGAGTGAGGAACCACAGCATGAGGAACCGCAGAACCACAGCATGAGGAAGCACAGCGTGAGGAACTGCAGAACCACAGCGTGAGGAACCACAGCGTGAGGAACCGCAGCATGAGGAACCACAGCGTGAGCAACCACAGCGTGAGGAACAGCAGCATGAGGAACCGCAGCGTGAGGAACCACAGCATGAGAAACCACAGCGTGAGGAACCACAGCATGAGGAAGCACAGCGTGAGGAACCACAGCATGAAGAACCACAGCGTGAGAAACCACAGCGTGAGGAACCACAGCGTGAGGAACCACAGCGTGAGGAACCACAGCATGAGGAACCACAGTGTGAGGAACCGCAGCATGAGGAACCACAGCATGAGAAACCACAGCGTGAGGAAACACAGCGTGAGGAACCACAGCGTGAGGAACCGCAGCGTGAGAAACCGCAGCGTGAGGAACCGCAGCGTGAGGAACCGCAGCGTGAGGAACCGCAGCATGAGGAACTGCAGCGTGAGGAACCGCAGCATGAGGAACCACAGCATGAGGAACCGCAGAACCACAGCGTGAGGAACCACAGCGTGAGGAACCGCAGAACCACAGCATGAGGAACCACAGCATGAGGAACCGCAGAACCACAGCGTGAGGAACCGCAGAACCACAGCGTGACGAACCACAGCATGAGGAACCGCAGCATGAGGAACCGCAGCGTGAAGAACCGCAGCGTGAGGAACCACAGCATGAAGAACCACAGCATGAGAAACCACAGCGTGAGGAACCACAGCATGAGGAACCGCAGCGTGAGGAACCACAGCGTGAGGAACCACAGCGTGAGGAACCGCAGCGTGAGGAACAGCAGCGTGAGGAACCACAGCGTGAGGAACCGCAGCGTGAGGAACTGCAGCGTGAAGAACCGCAGCGTGAGGAACCGCAGCGTGAGGAACCACAGCGTGAGGAACCGCAGAACCACAGCATGAGGAACC